>NW_026991802.1:0-187664 GCF_029215605.1 Mirounga angustirostris | reverse complement strand
CTTCCTGACAGGCCTGCTTCTCACTCCGAGTCACGTTTAGGTTCCATTTCTCATGCTTTCACAAAAGCACCCCATAGGTGACGTCCCGGCTCAGGAAGGGCCGTCTGTGCTGAGGCCCGCGTTCTCTCCAGGTTCGTTCCTCGGCGTTGGCTGGATGGCACTTAGCACTCCACGCACACACGGGAGAGCCGATCGAGTTTCCCGAAACAAGAGTTGAGGCGACAGGGTGCCCTCTGCCCATGCTGATTTCTCCCCCGGAACCCAGCTGGGACTCCCTCCCCAGGCTTGCACTCCAGCAGAGGGGAAAATGGCCGCCACCCTGTGGCGAGGCGAAGGAGCTGAAGCGGGGCTTCTTTAGCGGCTTCTCCCTGCCAAACCAGTGTGGAGCACTTAGCATTCCTGTGCACACCTGGAGCGGTAGTGTTAGCTCCAGGTGACAGCAGCTGAGTGGAGAGGTGCCTTCCCGGCCCGGGCTGCTTCTCCCTCGGTGGCGGCACGGGAGGAGCCCGTTCCCCAGGCGCTCGCCCACGGTAGCCGGGAAACTGCTCCCTCCCCCTCAGAGCGGTGGATGGTAGCGAAAGCACGGTTTCCGTACACTGTTGTTTCTTGGAGGTAGAGCGCAGGCGATCAGGCTTCCATGCGAAAGCGGGGCCTCGGTGCTAGCTTCATGAAACAAGTGGGGGAGTCGGGGGCTGCCTTGTGCAGCAGCCGGCGGCTCCCTCGGCGTTAGGTTTGGGACTCCCTTGCAGTGCTCCAACGCACGCACGCAACAAAATGCCTCCACCCTCGGGAGCGGCTGTTTTAGCTGGGGCACGCGTCCTCTACCGAGGTTTCCCTTCGAGTGGGGTGGCTGTCCTTCAGCCTGCACGCACCCCCCGGGGGCAACGGTACCAGCCCCAGAGGCCTGGTGTGAGGGGAGAGCTCCCTGCTCTCCGGCCTGTCTCCCCCGCACCCCCCCACCCCCCCACCCCCCCCCACCCCCGGCCTTACGGAATGGAGCCCGGCCCCGGGCCCCCTCACCCACAGGACCCCCTCAACTGCTTCCTCCCACACAGAGGTCGACGGTAGCTAAAGCACGGTGTCTCTGCAGTGTTGCTGCTTGGAGTTAGAACGCTTGCGGTTAGACTTCCATGCAAAAGCGGGGCCGCAGTGCTCGCTTCCTGCAACAAGCGGGGAGTCGCGTGCTGCCTTCTGCCGGGGCCTGCGTCTCACACGGAACGCGGTTTGGGCCTCCCTTGCCGGGCGCTCACGCGTGCACCCAGCACAACGCTTCCAGCCTCCGGCCTGGCTCTTGTAGCCGAAGCGGGAATTCTCTACAGGGTGGTTCCTTTGAGTTAGGGGGGTTGGCTTGAGGCCTGCGGGCGCGCCCGGGGCCAGGGGAGTAGCCTCAGAAAGGAGAGGTGAGTGGAGAGCTGCCTTGCGCACCGGCCCCTTTCTCGCTCCATTTCACGCAGGGGACCCTGTCCCCCGTCTCTCCAACACGAGCACTGTAAAATGCCTCTGGCTTCAGGAACGGCCCTGTCAACTAGAGCGCAGTCCTTCTATAGCATTCACCCTTGCTCTTAGCAGCCTGGGAACTAGGCATCCAGGCACACAGGGTGCAGCAGGGCTCAGCTCCTAAAACAAGGCGTGAGTCGACAGCAGCCTTCCTGACAGGCCTGCTTCTCAGTCCGAGTCACGTTTAGGTTCCATTTCTCATGCTTTCACAAAAGCACCCCATAGGTGACGTCCCGGCTCAGGAAGGGCCGTCTGTGCTGAGGCCCGCGTTCTCTCCAGGTTCGTTCCTCGGCGTTGGCTGGATGGCACTTAGCACTCCACGCACACACGGGAGAGCCGATCGAGTTTCCCGAAACAAGAGTTGAGGCGACAGGGTGCCCTCTGCCCATGCTGATTTCTCCCCCGGAACCCAGCTGGGACTCCCTCCCCAGGCTTGCACTCCAGCAGAGGGGAAAATGGCCGCCACCCTGTGGCGAGGCGAAGGAGCTGAAGCGGGGCTTCTTTAGCGGCTTCTCCCTGCCAAACCAGTGTGGAGCACTTAGCATTCCTGTGCACACCTGGAGCGGTAGTGTTAGCTCCAGGTGACAGCAGCTGAGTGGAGAGGTGCCTTCCCGGCCCGGGCTGCTTCTCCCTCGGTGGCGGCACGGGAGGAGCCCGTTCCCCAGGCGCTCACCCACGGTAGCCGGGAAACTGCTCCCTCCCCCTCAGAGCGGTGGATGGTAGCGAAAGCACGGTTTCCGTACACTGTTGTTTCTTGGAGGTAGAGCGCAGGCGATCAGGCTTCCATGCGAAAGCGGGGCCTCGGTGCTAGCTTCATGAAACAAGTGGGGGAGTCGGGGGCTGCCTTGTGCAGCAGCCGGCGGCTCCCTCGGCGTTAGGTTTGGGACTCCCTTGCAGTGCTCCAACGCACGCACCCAACAAAATGCCTCCACCCTCGGGAGCGGCTGTTTTAGCTGGGGCACGCGTCCTCTACCGAGGTTTCCCTTCGAGTGGGGTGGCTGTCCTTCAGCCTGCACGCACCCCCCGGGGCAACGGTACCAGCCCCAGAGGCCTGGTGTGAGGGGAGAGCTCCCTGCTCTCCGGCCTGTCTCCCCCGCACCCCCCCACCCCCCCACCCCCCCACCCCCGGCCTTACGGAATGGAGCCCGGCCCCGGGCCCCCTCACCCACAGGACCCCCTCAACTGCTTCCTCCCACACAGAGGTCGACGGTAGCTAAAGCACGGTGTCTCTGCAGTGTTGCTGCTTGGAGTTAGAACGCTTGCGGTTAGACTTCCATGCAAAAGCGGGGCCGCAGTGCTCGCTTCCTGCAACAAGCGGGGAGTCGCGTGCTGCCTTCTGCCGGGGCCTGCGTCTCACACGGAACGCGGTTTGGGCCTCCCTTGCCGGGCGCTCACGCGTGCACCCAGCACAACGCTTCCAGCCTCCGGCCTGGCTCTTGTAGCCGAAGCGGGAATTCTCTACAGGGTGGTTCCTTTGAGTTAGGGGGGTTGGCTTGAGGCCTGCGGGCGCGCCCGGGGCCAGGGGA
This sequence comes from Mirounga angustirostris, assembly GCF_029215605.1. Taxonomy (NCBI): domain Eukaryota; kingdom Metazoa; phylum Chordata; class Mammalia; order Carnivora; family Phocidae; genus Mirounga; species Mirounga angustirostris. The sequence goes on along the minus strand of NW_026991802.1, from coordinate 184,641 downwards.
GTAGCCTCAGAAAGGAGAGGTGAGTGGAGAGCTGCCTTGCGCACCGGCCCCTTTCTCGCTCCATTTCACGCAGGGGACCCTGTCCCCCGTCTCTCCAACACGAGCACTGTAAAATGCCTCTGGCTTCAGGAACGGCCCTGTCAACTAGAGCGCAGTCCTTCTATAGCATTCACCCTTGCTCTTAGCAGCCTGGGAACTAGGCATCCAGGCACACAGGGTGCAGCAGGGCTCAGCTCCTACAACAAGGCGTGAGTCGACAGCAGCCTTCCTGACAGGCCTGCTTCTCAGTCCGAGTCACGTTTAGGTTCCATTTCTCATGCTTTCACAAAAGCACCCCATAGGTGACGTCCCGGCTCAGGAAGGGCCGTCTGTGCTGAGGCCCGCGTTCTCTCCAGGTTCGTTCCTCGGCGTTGGCTGGATGGCACTTAGCACTCCACGCACACACGGGAGAGCCGATCGAGTTTCCCGAAACAAGAGTTGAGGCGACAGGGTGCCCTCTGCCCATGCTGATTTCTCCCCCGGAACCCAGCTGGGACTCCCTCCCCAGGCTTGCACTCCAGCAGAGGGGAAAATGGCCGCCACCCTGTGGCGAGGCGAAGGAGCTGAAGCGGGGCTTCTTTAGCGGCTTCTCCCTGCCAAACCAGTGTGGAGCACTTAGCATTCCTGTGCACACCTGGAGCGGTAGTGTTAGCTCCAGGTGACAGCAGCTGAGTGGAGAGGTGCCTTCCCGGCCCGGGCTGCTTCTCCCTCGGTGGCGGCACGGGAGGAGCCCGTTCCCCAGGCGCTCGCCCACGGTAGCCGGGAAACTGCTCCCTCCCCCTCAGAGCGGTGGATGGTAGCGAAAGCACGGTTTCCGTACACTGTTGTTTCTTGGAGGTAGAGCGCAGGCGATCAGGCTTCCATGCGAAAGCGGGGCCTCGGTGCTAGCTTCATGAAACAAGTGGGGGAGTCGGGGGCTGCCTTGTGCAGCAGCCGGCGGCTCCCTCGGCGTTAGGTTTGGGACTCCCTTGCAGTGCTCCAACGCACGCACCCAACAAAATGCCTCCACCCTCGGGAGCGGCTGTTTTAGCTGGGGCACGCGTCCTCTACCGAGGTTTCCCTTCGAGTGGGGTGGCTGTCCTTCAGCCTGCACGCACCCCCCGGGGCAACGGTACCAGCCCCAGAGGCCTGGTGTGAGGGGAGAGCTCCCTGCTCTCCGGCCTGTCTCCCCCGCACCCCCCACACCCCCCCCACCCCCCCCACCCCCGGCCTTACGGAATGGAGCCCGGCCCCGGGCCCCCTCACCCACAGGACCCCCTCAACTGCTTCCTCCCACACAGAGGTCGACGGTAGCTAAAGCACGGTGTCTCTGCAGTGTTGCTGCTTGGAGTTAGAACGCTTGCGGTTAGACTTCCATGCAAAAGCGGGGCCGCAGTGCTCGCTTCCTGCAACAAGCGGGGAGTCGCGTGCTGCCTTCTGCCGGGGCCTGCGTCTCACACGGAACGCGGTTTGGGCCTCCCTTGCCGGGCGCTCACGCGTGCACCCAGCACAACGCTTCCAGCCTCCGGCCTGGCTCTTGTAGCCGAAGCGGGAATTCTCTACAGGGTGGTTCCTTTGAGTTAGGGGGGTTGGCTTGAGGCCTGCGGGCGCGCCCGGGGCCAGGGGAGTAGCCTCAGAAAGGAGAGGTGAGTGGAGAGCTGCCTTGCGCACCGGCCCCTTTCTCGCTCCATTTCACGCAGGGGACCCTGTCCCCCGTCTCTCCAACACGAGCACTGTAAAATGCCTCTGGCTTCAGGAACGGCCCTGTCAACTAGAGCGCAGTCCTTCTATAGCATTCACCCTTGCTCTTAGCAGCCTGGGAACTAGGCATCCAGGCACACAGGGTGCAGCAGGGCTCAGCTCCTACAACAAGGCGTGAGTCGACAGCAGCCTTCCTGACAGGCCTGCTTCTCAGTCCGAGTCACGTTTAGGTTCCATTTCTCATGCTTTCACAAAAGCACCCCATAGGTGACGTCCCGGCTCAGGAAGGGCCGTCTGTGCTGAGGCCCGCGTTCTCTCCAGGTTCGTTCCTCGGCGTTGGCTGGATGGCACTTAGCACTCCACGCACACACGGGAGAGCCGATCGAGTTTCCCGAAACAAGAGTTGAGGCGACAGGGTGCCCTCTGCCCATGCTGATTTCTCCCCCGGAACCCAGCTGGGACTCCCTCCCCAGGCTTGCACTCCAGCAGAGGGGAAAATGGCCGCCACCCTGTGGCGAGGCGAAGGAGCTGAAGCGGGGCTTCTTTAGCGGCTTCTCCCTGCCAAACCAGTGTGGAGCACTTAGCATTCCTGTGCACACCTGGAGCGGTAGTGTTAGCTCCAGGTGACAGCAGCTGAGTGGAGAGGTGCCTTCCCGGCCCGGGCTGCTTCTCCCTCGGTGGCGGCACGGGAGGAGCCCGTTCCCCAGGCGCTCGCCCACGGTAGCCGGGAAACTGCTCCCTCCCCCTCAGAGCGGTGGATGGTAGCGAAAGCACGGTTTCCGTACACTGTTGTTTCTTGGAGGTAGAGCGCAGGCGATCAGGCTTCCATGCGAAAGCGGGGCCTCGGTGCTAGCTTCATGAAACAAGTGGGGGAGTCGGGGGCTGCCTTGTGCAGCAGCCGGCGGCTCCCTCGGCGTTAGGTTTGGGACTCCCTTGCAGTGCTCCAACGCACGCACCCAACAAAATGCCTCCACCCTCGGGAGCGGCTGTTTTAGCTGGGGCACGCGTCCTCTACCGAGGTTTCCCTTCGAGTGGGGTGGCTGTCCTTCAGCCTGCACGCACCCCCCGGGGCAACGGTACCAGCCCCAGAGGCCTGGTGTGAGGGGAGAGCTCCCTGCTCTCCGGCCTGTCTCCCCCGCACCCCCCCACCCCCCCACCCCCCCACCCCCGGCCTTACGGAATGGAGCCCGGCCCCGGGCCCCCTCACCCACAGGACCCCCTCAACTGCTTCCTCCCACACAGAGGTCGACGGTAGCTAAAGCACGGTGTCTCTGCAGTGTTGCTGCTTGGAGTTAGAACGCTTGCGGTTAGACTTCCATGCAAAAGCGGGGCCGCAGTGCTCGCTTCCTGCAACAAGCGGGGAGTCGCGTGCTGCCTTCTGCCGGGGCCTGCGTCTCACACGGAACGCGGTTTGGGCCTCCCTTGCCGGGCGCTCACGCGTGCACCCAGCACAACGCTTCCAGCCTCCGGCCTGGCTCTTGTAGCCGAAGCGGGAATTCTCTACAGGGTGGTTCCTTTGAGTTAGGGGGGTTGGCTTGAGGCCTGCGGGCGCGCCCGGGGCCAGGGGAGTAGCCTCAGAAAGGAGAGGTGAGTGGAGAGCTGCCTTGCGCACCGGCCCCTTTCTCGCTCCATTTCACGCAGGGGACCCTGTCCCCCGTCTCTCCAACACGAGCACTGTAAAATGCCTCTGGCTTCAGGAACGGCCCTGTCAACTAGAGCGCAGTCCTTCTATAGCATTCACCCTTGCTCTTAGCAGCCTGGGAACTAGGCATCCAGGCACACAGGGTGCAGCAGGGCTCAGCTCCTAAAACAAGGCGTGAGTCGACAGCAGCCTTCCTGACAGGCCTGCTTCTCAGTCCGAGTCACGTTTAGGTTCCATTTCTCATGCTTTCACAAAAGCACCCCATAGGTGACGTCCCGGCTCAGGAAGGGCCGTCTGTGCTGAGGCCCGCGTTCTCTCCAGGTTCGTTCCTCGGCGTTGGCTGGATGGCACTTAGCACTCCACGCACACACGGGAGAGCCGATCGAGTTTCCCGAAACAAGAGTTGAGGCGACAGGGTGCCCTCTGCCCATGCTGATTTCTCCCCCGGAACCCAGCTGGGACTCCCTCCCCAGGCTTGCACTCCAGCAGAGGGGAAAATGGCCGCCACCCTGTGGCGAGGCGAAGGAGCTGAAGCGGGGCTTCTTTAGCGGCTTCTCCCTGCCAAACCAGTGTGGAGCACTTAGCATTCCTGTGCACACCTGGAGCGGTAGTGTTAGCTCCAGGTGACAGCAGCTGAGTGGAGAGGTGCCTTCCCGGCCCGGGCTGCTTCTCCCTCGGTGGCGGCACGGGAGGAGCCCGTTCCCCAGGCGCTCGCCCACGGTAGCCGGGAAACTGCTCCCTCCCCCTCAGAGCGGTGGATGGTAGCGAAAGCACGGTTTCCGTACACTGTTGTTTCTTGGAGGTAGAGCGCAGGCGATCAGGCTTCCATGCGAAAGCGGGGCCTCGGTGCTAGCTTCATGAAACAAGTGGGGGAGTCGGGGGCTGCCTTGTGCAGCAGCCGGCGGCTCCCTCGGCGTTAGGTTTGGGACTCCCTTGCAGTGCTCCAACGCACGCACCCAACAAAATGCCTCCACCCTCGGGAGCGGCTGTTTTAGCTGGGGCACGCGTCCTCTACCGAGGTTTCCCTTCGAGTGGGGTGGCTGTCCTTCAGCCTGCACGCACCCCCCGGGGCAACGGTACCAGCCCCAGAGGCCTGGTGTGAGGGGAGAGCTCCCTGCTCTCCGGCCTGTCTCCCCCGCACCCCCCCACCCCCCCACCCCCCCACCCCCGGCCTTACGGAATGGAGCCCGGCCCCGGGCCCCCTCACCCACAGGACCCCCTCAACTGCTTCCTCCCACACAGAGGTCGACGGTAGCTAAAGCACGGTGTCTCTGCAGTGTTGCTGCTTGGAGTTAGAACGCTTGCGGTTAGACTTCCATGCAAAAGCGGGGCCGCAGTGCTCGCTTCCTGCAACAAGCGGGGAGTCGCGTGCTGCCTTCTGCCGGGGCCTGCGTCTCACACGGAACGCGGTTTGGGCCTCCCTTGCCGGGCGCTCACGCGTGCACCCAGCACAACGCTTCCAGCCTCCGGCCTGGCTCTTGTAGCCGAAGCGGGAATTCTCTACAGGGTGGTTCCTTTGAGTTAGGGGGGTTGGCTTGAGGCCTGCGGGCGCGCCCGGGGCCAGGGGAGTAGCCTCAGAAAGGAGAGGTGAGTGGAGAGCTGCCTTGCGCACCGGCCCCTTTCTCGCTCCATTTCACGCAGGGGACCCTGTCCCCCGTCTCTCCAACACGAGCACTGTAAAATGCCTCTGGCTTCAGGAACGGCCCTGTCAACTAGAGCGCAGTCCTTCTATAGCATTCACCCTTGCTCTTAGCAGCCTGGGAACTAGGCATCCAGGCACACAGGGTGCAGCAGGGCTCAGCTCCTACAACAAGGCGTGAGTCGACAGCAGCCTTCCTGACAGGCCTGCTTCTCACTCCGAGTCACGTTTAGGTTCCATTTCTCATGCTTTCACAAAAGCACCCCATAGGTGACGTCCCGGCTCAGGAAGGGCCGTCTGTGCTGAGGCCCGCGTTCTCTCCAGGTTCGTTCCTCGGCGTTGGCTGGATGGCACTTAGCACTCCACGCACACACGGGAGAGCCGATCGAGTTTCCCGAAACAAGAGTTGAGGCGACAGGGTGCCCTCTGCCCATGCTGATTTCTCCCCCGGAACCCAGCTGGGACTCCCTCCCCAGGCTTGCACTCCAGCAGAGGGGAAAATGGCCGCCACCCTGTGGCGAGGCGAAGGAGCTGAAGCGGGGCTTCTTTAGCGGCTTCTCCCTGCCAAACCAGTGTGGAGCACTTAGCATTCCTGTGCACACCTGGAGCGGTAGTGTTAGCTCCAGGTGACAGCAGCTGAGTGGAGAGGTGCCTTCCCGGCCCGGGCTGCTTCTCCCTCGGTGGCGGCACGGGAGGAGCCCGTTCCCCAGGCGCTCGCCCACGGTAGCCGGGAAACTGCTCCCTCCCCCTCAGAGCGGTGGATGGTAGCGAAAGCACGGTTTCCGTACACTGTTGTTTCTTGGAGGTAGAGCGCAGGCGATCAGGCTTCCATGCGAAAGCGGGGCCTCGGTGCTAGCTTCATGAAACAAGTGGGGGAGTCGGGGGCTGCCTTGTGCAGCAGCCGGCGGCTCCCTCGGCGTTAGGTTTGGGACTCCCTTGCAGTGCTCCAACGCACGCACCCAACAAAATGCCTCCACCCTCGGGAGCGGCTGTTTTAGCTGGGGCACGCGTCCTCTACCGAGGTTTCCCTTCGAGTGGGGTGGCTGTCCTTCAGCCTGCACGCACCCCCCGGGGCAACGGTACCAGCCCCAGAGGCCTGGTGTGAGGGGAGAGCTCCCTGCTCTCCGGCCTGTCTCCCCCGCACCCCCCCACCCCCCCCACCCCCCCACCCCCGGCCTTACGGAATGGAGCCCGGCCCCGGGCCCCCTCACCCACAGGACCCCCTCAACTGCTTCCTCCCACACAGAGGTCGACGGTAGCTAAAGCACGGTGTCTCTGCAGTGTTGCTGCTTGGAGTTAGAACGCTTGCGGTTAGACTTCCATGCAAAAGCGGGGCCGCAGTGCTCGCTTCCTGCAACAAGCGGGGAGTCGCGTGCTGCCTTCTGCCGGGGCCTGCGTCTCACACGGAACGCGGTTTGGGCCTCCCTTGCCGGGCGCTCACGCGTGCACCCAGCACAACGCTTCCAGCCTCCGGCCTGGCTCTTGTAGCCGAAGCGGGAATTCTCTACAGGGTGGTTCCTTTGAGTTAGGGGGGTTGGCTTGAGGCCTGCGGGCGCGCCCGGGGCCAGGGGAGTAGCCTCAGAAAGGAGAGGTGAGTGGAGAGCTGCCTTGCGCACCGGCCCCTTTCTCGCTCCATTTCACGCAGGGGACCCTGTCCCCCGTCTCTCCAACACGAGCACTGTAAAATGCCTCTGGCTTCAGGAACGGCCCTGTCAACTAGAGCGCAGTCCTTCTATAGCATTCACCCTTGCTCTTAGCAGCCTGGGAACTAGGCATCCAGGCACACAGGGTGCAGCAGGGCTCAGCTCCTACAACAAGGCGTGAGTCGACAGCAGCCTTCCTGACAGGCCTGCTTCTCACTCCGAGTCACGTTTAGGTTCCATTTCTCATGCTTTCACAAAAGCACCCCATAGGTGACGTCCCGGCTCAGGAAGGGCCGTCTGTGCTGAGGCCCGCGTTCTCTCCAGGTTCGTTCCTCGGCGTTGGCTGGATGGCACTTAGCACTCCACGCACACACGGGAGAGCCGATCGAGTTTCCCGAAACAAGAGTTGAGGCGACAGGGTGCCCTCTGCCCATGCTGATTTCTCCCCCGGAACCCAGCTGGGACTCCCTCCCCAGGCTTGCACTCCAGCAGAGGGGAAAATGGCCGCCACCCTGTGGCGAGGCGAAGGAGCTGAAGCGGGGCTTCTTTAGCGGCTTCTCCCTGCCAAACCAGTGTGGAGCACTTAGCATTCCTGTGCACACCTGGAGCGGTAGTGTTAGCTCCAGGTGACAGCAGCTGAGTGGAGAGGTGCCTTCCCGGCCCGGGCTGCTTCTCCCTCGGTGGCGGCACGGGAGGAGCCCGTTCCCCAGGCGCTCGCCCACGGTAGCCGGGAAACTGCTCCCTCCCCCTCAGAGCGGTGGATGGTAGCGAAAGCACGGTTTCCGTACACTGTTGTTTCTTGGAGGTAGAGCGCAGGCGATCAGGCTTCCATGCGAAAGCGGGGCCTCGGTGCTAGCTTCATGAAACAAGTGGGGGAGTCGGGGGCTGCCTTGTGCAGCAGCCGGCGGCTCCCTCGGCGTTAGGTTTGGGACTCCCTTGCAGTGCTCCAACGCACGCACCCAACAAAATGCCTCCACCCTCGGGAGCGGCTGTTTTAGCTGGGGCACGCGTCCTCTACCGAGGTTTCCCTTCGAGTGGGGTGGCTGTCCTTCAGCCTGCACGCACCCCCCGGGGCAACGGTACCAGCCCCAGAGGCCTGGTGTGAGGGGAGAGCTCCCTGCTCTCCGGCCTGTCTCCCCCGCACCCCCCCACCCCCCCACCCCCCCACCCCCGGCCTTACGGAATGGAGCCCGGCCCCGGGCCCCCTCACCCACAGGACCCCCTCAACTGCTTCCTCCCACACAGAGGTCGACGGTAGCTAAAGCACGGTGTCTCTGCAGTGTTGCTGCTTGGAGTTAGAACGCTTGCGGTTAGACTTCCATGCAAAAGCGGGGCCGCAGTGCTCGCTTCCTGCAACAAGCGGGGAGTCGCGTGCTGCCTTCTGCCGGGGCCTGCGTCTCACACGGAACGCGGTTTGGGCCTCCCTTGCCGGGCGCTCACGCGTGCACCCAGCACAACGCTTCCAGCCTCCGGCCTGGCTCTTGTAGCCGAAGCGGGAATTCTCTACAGGGTGGTTCCTTTGAGTTAGGGGGGTTGGCTTGAGGCCTGCGGGCGCGCCCGGGGCCAGGGGAGTAGCCTCAGAAAGGAGAGGTGAGTGGAGAGCTGCCTTGCGCACCGGCCCCTTTCTCGCTCCATTTCACGCAGGGGACCCTGTCCCCCGTCTCTCCAACACGAGCACTGTAAAATGCCTCTGGCTTCAGGAACGGCCCTGTCAACTAGAGCGCAGTCCTTCTATAGCATTCACCCTTGCTCTTAGCAGCCTGGGAACTAGGCATCCAGGCACACAGGGTGCAGCAGGGCTCAGCTCCTACAACAAGGCGTGAGTCGACAGCAGCCTTCCTGACAGGCCTGCTTCTCAGTCCGAGTCACGTTTAGGTTCCATTTCTCATGCTTTCACAAAAGCACCCCATAGGTGACGTCCCGGCTCAGGAAGGGCCGTCTGTGCTGAGGCCCGCGTTCTCTCCAGGTTCGTTCCTCGGCGTTGGCTGGATGGCACTTAGCACTCCACGCACACACGGGAGAGCCGATCGAGTTTCCCGAAACAAGAGTTGAGGCGACAGGGTGCCCTCTGCCCATGCTGATTTCTCCCCCGGAACCCAGCTGGGACTCCCTCCCCAGGCTTGCACTCCAGCAGAGGGGAAAATGGCCGCCACCCTGTGGCGAGGCGAAGGAGCTGAAGCGGGGCTTCTTTAGCGGCTTCTCCCTGCCAAACCAGTGTGGAGCACTTAGCATTCCTGTGCACACCTGGAGCGGTAGTGTTAGCTCCAGGTGACAGCAGCTGAGTGGAGAGGTGCCTTCCCGGCCCGGGCTGCTTCTCCCTCGGTGGCGGCACGGGAGGAGCCCGTTCCCCAGGCGCTCGCCCACGGTAGCCGGGAAACTGCTCCCTCCCCCTCAGAGCGGTGGATGGTAGCGAAAGCACGGTTTCCGTACACTGTTGTTTCTTGGAGGTAGAGCGCAGGCGATCAGGCTTCCATGCGAAAGCGGGGCCTCGGTGCTAGCTTCATGAAACAAGTGGGGGAGTCGGGGGCTGCCTTGTGCAGCAGCCGGCGGCTCCCTCGGCGTTAGGTTTGGGACTCCCTTGCAGTGCTCCAACGCACGCACCCAACAAAATGCCTCCACCCTCGGGAGCGGCTGTTTTAGCTGGGGCACGCGTCCTCTACCGAGGTTTCCCTTCGAGTGGGGTGGCTGTCCTTCAGCCTGCACGCACCCCCCGGGGCAACGGTACCAGCCCCAGAGGCCTGGTGTGAGGGGAGAGCTCCCTGCTCTCCGGCCTGTCTCCCCCGCACCCCCCCACCCCCCCCACCCCCCCACCCCCGGCCTTACGGAATGGAGCCCGGCCCCGGGCCCCCTCACCCACAGGACCCCCTCAACTGCTTCCTCCCACACAGAGGTCGACGGTAGCTAAAGCACGGTGTCTCTGCAGTGTTGCTGCTTGGAGTTAGAACGCTTGCGGTTAGACTTCCATGCAAAAGCGGGGCCGCAGTGCTCGCTTCCTGCAACAAGCGGGGAGTCGCGTGCTGCCTTCTGCCGGGGCCTGCGTCTCACACGGAACGCGGTTTGGGCCTCCCTTGCCGGGCGCTCACGCGTGCACCCAGCACAACGCTTCCAGCCTCCGGCCTGGCTCTTGTAGCCGAAGCGGGAATTCTCTACAGGGTGGTTCCTTTGAGTTAGGGGGGTTGGCTTGAGGCCTGCGGGCGCGCCCGGGGCCAGGGGAGTAGCCTCAGAAAGGAGAGGTGAGTGGAGAGCTGCCTTGCGCACCGGCCCCTTTCTCGCTCCATTTCACGCAGGGGACCCTGTCCCCCGTCTCTCCAACACGAGCACTGTAAAATGCCTCTGGCTTCAGGAACGGCCCTGTCAACTAGAGCGCAGTCCTTCTATAGCATTCACCCTTGCTCTTAGCAGCCTGGGAACTAGGCATCCAGGCACACAGGGTGCAGCAGGGCTCAGCTCCTAAAACAAGGCGTGAGTCGACAGCAGCCTTCCTGACAGGCCTGCTTCTCAGTCCGAGTCACGTTTAGGTTCCATTTCTCATGCTTTCACAAAAGCACCCCATAGGTGACGTCCCGGCTCAGGAAGGGCCGTCTGTGCTGAGGCCCGCGTTCTCTCCAGGTTCGTTCCTCGGCGTTGGCTGGATGGCACTTAGCACTCCACGCACACACGGGAGAGCCGATCGAGTTTCCCGAAACAAGAGTTGAGGCGACAGGGTGCCCTCTGCCCATGCTGATTTCTCCCCCGGAACCCAGCTGGGACTCCCTCCCCAGGCTTGCACTCCAGCAGAGGGGAAAATGGCCGCCACCCTGTGGCGAGGCGAAGGAGCTGAAGCGGGGCTTCTTTAGCGGCTTCTCCCTGCCAAACCAGTGTGGAGCACTTAGCATTCCTGTGCACACCTGGAGCGGTAGTGTTAGCTCCAGGTGACAGCAGCTGAGTGGAGAGGTGCCTTCCCGGCCCGGGCTGCTTCTCCCTCGGTGGCGGCACGGGAGGAGCCCGTTCCCCAGGCGCTCGCCCACGGTAGCCGGGAAACTGCTCCCTCCCCCTCAGAGCGGTGGATGGTAGCGAAAGCACGGTTTCCGTACACTGTTGTTTCTTGGAGGTAGAGCGCAGGCGATCAGGCTTCCATGCGAAAGCGGGGCCTCGGTGCTAGCTTCATGAAACAAGTGGGGGAGTCGGGGGCTGCCTTGTGCAGCAGCCGGCGGCTCCCTCGGCGTTAGGTTTGGGACTCCCTTGCAGTGCTCCAACGCACGCACCCAACAAAATGCCTCCACCCTCGGGAGCGGCTGTTTTAGCTGGGGCACGCGTCCTCTACCGAGGTTTCCCTTCGAGTGGGGTGGCTGTCCTTCAGCCTGCACGCACCCCCCGGGGCAACGGTACCAGCCCCAGAGGCCTGGTGTGAGGGGAGAGCTCCCTGCTCTCCGGCCTGTCTCCCCCGCACCCCCCCACCCCCCCACCCCCCCACCCCCGGCCTTACGGAATGGAGCCCGGCCCCGGGCCCCCTCACCCACAGGACCCCCTCAACTGCTTCCTCCCACACAGAGGTCGACGGTAGCTAAAGCACGGTGTCTCTGCAGTGTTGCTGCTTGGAGTTAGAACGCTTGCGGTTAGACTTCCATGCAAAAGCGGGGCCGCAGTGCTCGCTTCCTGCAACAAGCGGGGAGTCGCGTGCTGCCTTCTGCCGGGGCCTGCGTCTCACACGGAACGCGGTTTGGGCCTCCCTTGCCGGGCGCTCACGCGTGCACCCAGCACAACGCTTCCAGCCTCCGGCCTGGCTCTTGTAGCCGAAGCGGGAATTCTCTACAGGGTGGTTCCTTTGAGTTAGGGGGGTTGGCTTGAGGCCTGCGGGCGCGCCCGGGGCCAGGGGAGTAGCCTCAGAAAGGAGAGGTGAGTGGAGAGCTGCCTTGCGCACCGGCCCCTTTCTCGCTCCATTTCACGCAGGGGACCCTGTCCCCCGTCTCTCCAACACGAGCACTGTAAAATGCCTCTGGCTTCAGGAACGGCCCTGTCAACTAGAGCGCAGTCCTTCTATAGCATTCACCCTTGCTCTTAGCAGCCTGGGAACTAGGCATCCAGGCACACAGGGTGCAGCAGGGCTCAGCTCCTACAACAAGGCGTGAGTCGACAGCAGCCTTCCTGACAGGCCTGCTTCTCACTCCGAGTCACGTTTAGGTTCCATTTCTCATGCTTTCACAAAAGCACCCCATAGGTGACGTCCCGGCTCAGGAAGGGCCGTCTGTGCTGAGGCCCGCGTTCTCTCCAGGTTCGTTCCTCGGCGTTGGCTGGATGGCACTTAGCACTCCACGCACACACGGGAGAGCCGATCGAGTTTCCCGAAACAAGAGTTGAGGCGACAGGGTGCCCTCTGCCCATGCTGATTTCTCCCCCGGAACCCAGCTGGGACTCCCTCCCCAGGCTTGCACTCCAGCAGAGGGGAAAATGGCCGCCACCCTGTGGCGAGGCGAAGGAGCTGAAGCGGGGCTTCTTTAGCGGCTTCTCCCTGCCAAACCAGTGTGGAGCACTTAGCATTCCTGTGCACACCTGGAGCGGTAGTGTTAGCTCCAGGTGACAGCAGCTGAGTGGAGAGGTGCCTTCCCGGCCCGGGCTGCTTCTCCCTCGGTGGCGGCACGGGAGGAGCCCGTTCCCCAGGCGCTCGCCCACGGTAGCCGGGAAACTGCTCCCTCCCCCTCAGAGCGGTGGATGGTAGCGAAAGCACGGTTTCCGTACACTGTTGTTTCTTGGAGGTAGAGCGCAGGCGATCAGGCTTCCATGCGAAAGCGGGGCCTCGGTGCTAGCTTCATGAAACAAGTGGGGGAGTCGGGGGCTGCCTTGTGCAGCAGCCGGCGGCTCCCTCGGCGTTAGGTTTGGGACTCCCTTGCAGTGCTCCAACGCACGCACCCAACAAAATGCCTCCACCCTCGGGAGCGGCTGTTTTAGCTGGGGCACGCGTCCTCTACCGAGGTTTCCCTTCGAGTGGGGTGGCTGTCCTTCAGCCTGCACGCACCCCCCGGGGCAACGGTACCAGCCCCAGAGGCCTGGTGTGAGGGGAGAGCTCCCTGCTCTCCGGCCTGTCTCCCCCGCACCCCCCCACCCCCCCACCCCCCCACCCCCGGCCTTACGGAATGGAGCCCGGCCCCGGGCCCCCTCACCCACAGGACCCCCTCAACTGCTTCCTCCCACACAGAGGTCGACGGTAGCTAAAGCACGGTGTCTCTGCAGTGTTGCTGCTTGGAGTTAGAACGCTTGCGGTTAGACTTCCATGCAAAAGCGGGGCCGCAGTGCTCGCTTCCTGCAACAAGCGGGGAGTCGCGTGCTGCCTTCTGCCGGGGCCTGCGTCTCACACGGAACGCGGTTTGGGCCTCCCTTGCCGGGCGCTCACGCGTGCACCCAGCACAACGCTTCCAGCCTCCGGCCTGGCTCTTGTAGCCGAAGCGGGAATTCTCTACAGGGTGGTTCCTTTGAGTTAGGGGGGTTGGCTTGAGGCCTGCGGGCGCGCCCGGGGCCAGGGGAGTAGCCTCAGAAAGGAGAGGTGAGTGGAGAGCTGCCTTGCGCACCGGCCCCTTTCTCGCTCCATTTCACGCAGGGGACCCTGTCCCCCGTCTCTCCAACACGAGCACTGTAAAATGCCTCTGGCTTCAGGAACGGCCCTGTCAACTAGAGCGCAGTCCTTCTATAGCATTCACCCTTGCTCTTAGCAGCCTGGGAACTAGGCATCCAGGCACACAGGGTGCAGCAGGGCTCAGCTCCTACAACAAGGCGTGAGTCGACAGCAGCCTTCCTGACAGGCCTGCTTCTCAGTCCGAGTCACGTTTAGGTTCCATTTCTCATGCTTTCACAAAAGCACCCCATAGGTGACGTCCCGGCTCAGGAAGGGCCGTCTGTGCTGAGGCCCGCGTTCTCTCCAGGTTCGTTCCTCGGCGTTGGCTGGATGGCACTTAGCACTCCACGCACACACGGGAGAGCCGATCGAGTTTCCCGAAACAAGAGTTGAGGCGACAGGGTGCCCTCTGCCCATGCTGATTTCTCCCCCGGAACCCAGCTGGGACTCCCTCCCCAGGCTTGCACTCCAGCAGAGGGGAAAATGGCCGCCACCCTGTGGCGAGGCGAAGGAGCTGAAGCGGGGCTTCTTTAGCGGCTTCTCCCTGCCAAACCAGTGTGGAGCACTTAGCATTCCTGTGCACACCTGGAGCGGTAGTGTTAGCTCCAGGTGACAGCAGCTGAGTGGAGAGGTGCCTTCCCGGCCCGGGCTGCTTCTCCCTCGGTGGCGGCACGGGAGGAGCCCGTTCCCCAGGCGCTCGCCCACGGTAGCCGGGAAACTGCTCCCTCCCCCTCAGAGCGGTGGATGGTAGCGAAAGCACGGTTTCCGTACACTGTTGTTTCTTGGAGGTAGAGCGCAGGCGATCAGGCTTCCATGCGAAAGCGGGGCCTCGGTGCTAGCTTCATGAAACAAGTGGGGGAGTCGGGGGCTGCCTTGTGCAGCAGCCGGCGGCTCCCTCGGCGTTAGGTTTGGGACTCCCTTGCAGTGCTCCAACGCACGCACCCAACAAAATGCCTCCACCCTCGGGAGCGGCTGTTTTAGCTGGGGCACGCGTCCTCTACCGAGGTTTCCCTTCGAGTGGGGTGGCTGTCCTTCAGCCTGCACGCACCCCCCGGGGCAACGGTACCAGCCCCAGAGGCCTGGTGTGAGGGGAGAGCTCCCTGCTCTCCGGCCTGTCTCCCCCGCACCCCCCCACCCCCCCACCCCCCCACCCCCGGCCTTACGGAATGGAGCCCGGCCCCGGGCCCCCTCACCCACAGGACCCCCTCAACTGCTTCCTCCCACACAGAGGTCGACGGTAGCTAAAGCACGGTGTCTCTGCAGTGTTGCTGCTTGGAGTTAGAACGCTTGCGGTTAGACTTCCATGCAAAAGCGGGGCCGCAGTGCTCGCTTCCTGCAACAAGCGGGGAGTCGCGTGCTGCCTTCTGCCGGGGCCTGCGTCTCACACGGAACGCGGTTTGGGCCTCCCTTGCCGGGCGCTCACGCGTGCACCCAGCACAACGCTTCCAGCCTCCGGCCTGGCTCTTGTAGCCGAAGCGGGAATTCTCTACAGGGTGGTTCCTTTGAGTTAGGGGGGTTGGCTTGAGGCCTGCGGGCGCGCCCGGGGCCAGGGGAGTAGCCTCAGAAAGGAGAGGTGAGTGGAGAGCTGCCTTGCGCACCGGCCCCTTTCTCGCTCCATTTCACGCAGGGGACCCTGTCCCCCGTCTCTCCAACACGAGCACTGTAAAATGCCTCTGGCTTTAGGAACGGCCCTGTCAACTAGAGCGCAGTCCTTCTATAGCATTCACCCTTGCTCTTAGCAGCCTGGGAACTAGGCATCCAGGCACACAGGGTGCAGCAGGGCTCAGCTCCTACAACAAGGCGTGAGTCGACAGCAGCCTTCCTGACAGGCCTGCTTCTCAGTCCGAGTCACGTTTAGGTTCCATTTCTCATGCTTTCACAAAAGCACCCCATAGGTGACGTCCCGGCTCAGGAAGGGCCGTCTGTGCTGAGGCCCGCGTTCTCTCCAGGTTCGTTCCTCGGCGTTGGCTGGATGGCACTTAGCACTCCACGCACACACGGGAGAGCCGATCGAGTTTCCCGAAACAAGAGTTGAGGCGACAGGGTGCCCTCTGCCCATGCTGATTTCTCCCCCGGAACCCAGCTGGGACTCCCTCCCCAGGCTTGCACTCCAGCAGAGGGGAAAATGGCCGCCACCCTGTGGCGAGGCGAAGGAGCTGAAGCGGGGCTTCTTTAGCGGCTTCTCCCTGCCAAACCAGTGTGGAGCACTTAGCATTCCTGTGCACACCTGGAGCGGTAGTGTTAGCTCCAGGTGACAGCAGCTGAGTGGAGAGGTGCCTTCCCGGCCCGGGCTGCTTCTCCCTCGGTGGCGGCACGGGAGGAGCCCGTTCCCCAGGCGCTCGCCCACGGTAGCCGGGAAACTGCTCCCTCCCCCTCAGAGCGGTGGATGGTAGCGAAAGCACGGTTTCCGTACACTGTTGTTTCTTGGAGGTAGAGCGCAGGCGATCAGGCTTCCATGCGAAAGCGGGGCCTCGGTGCTAGCTTCATGAAACAAGTGGGGGAGTCGGGGGCTGCCTTGTGCAGCAGCCGGCGGCTCCCTCGGCGTTAGGTTTGGGACTCCCTTGCAGTGCTCCAACGCACGCACCCAACAAAATGCCTCCACCCTCGGGAGCGGCTGTTTTAGCTGGGGCACGCGTCCTCTACCGAGGTTTCCCTTCGAGTGGGGTGGCTGTCCTTCAGCCTGCACGCACCCCCCGGGGCAACGGTACCAGCCCCAGAGGCCTGGTGTGAGGGGAGAGCTCCCTGCTCTCCGGCCTGTCTCCCCCGCACCCCCCCACCCCCCCACCCCCCCACCCCCGGCCTTACGGAATGGAGCCCGGCCCCGGGCCCCCTCACCCACAGGACCCCCTCAACTGCTTCCTCCCACACAGAGGTCGACGGTAGCTAAAGCACGGTGTCTCTGCAGTGTTGCTGCTTGGAGTTAGAACGCTTGCGGTTAGACTTCCATGCAAAAGCGGGGCCGCAGTGCTCGCTTCCTGCAACAAGCGGGGAGTCGCGTGCTGCCTTCTGCCGGGGCCTGCGTCTCACACGGAACGCGGTTTGGGCCTCCCTTGCCGGGCGCTCATGCGTGCACCCAGCACAACGCTTCCAGCCTCCGGCCTGGCTCTTGTAGCCGAAGCGGGAATTCTCTACAGGGTGGTTCCTTTGAGTTAGGGGGGTTGGCTTGAGGCCTGCGGGCGCGCCCGGGGCCAGGGGAGTAGCCTCAGAAAGGAGAGGTGAGTGGAGAGCTGCCTTGCGCACCGGCCCCTTTCTCGCTCCATTTCACGCAGGGGACCCTGTCCCCCGTCTCTCCAACACGAGCACTGTAAAATGCCTCTGGCTTCAGGAACGGCCCTGTCAACTAGAGCGCAGTCCTTCTATAGCATTCACCCTTGCTCTTAGCAGCCTGGGAACTAGGCATCCAGGCACACAGGGTGCAGCAGGGCTCAGCTCCTAAAACAAGGCGTGAGTCGACAGCAGCCTTCCTGACAGGCCTGCTTCTCAGTCCGAGTCACGTTTAGGTTCCATTTCTCATGCTTTCACAAAAGCACCCCATAGGTGACGTCCCGGCTCAGGAAGGGCCGTCTGTGCTGAGGCCCGCGTTCTCTCCAGGTTCGTTCCTCGGCGTTGGCTGGATGGCACTTAGCACTCCACGCACACACGGGAGAGCCGATCGAGTTTCCCGAAACAAGAGTTGAGGCGACAGGGTGCCCTCTGCCCATGCTGATTTCTCCCCCGGAACCCAGCTGGGACTCCCTCCCCAGGCTTGCACTCCAGCAGAGGGGAAAATGGCCGCCACCCTGTGGCGAGGCGAAGGAGCTGAAGCGGGGCTTCTTTAGCGGCTTCTCCCTGCCAAACCAGTGTGGAGCACTTAGCATTCCTGTGCACACCTGGAGCGGTAGTGTTAGCTCCAGGTGACAGCAGCTGAGTGGAGAGGTGCCTTCCCGGCCCGGGCTGCTTCTCCCTCGGTGGCGGCACGGGAGGAGCCCGTTCCCCAGGCGCTCGCCCACGGTAGCCGGGAAACTGCTCCCTCCCCCTCAGAGCGGTGGATGGTAGCGAAAGCACGGTTTCCGTACACTGTTGTTTCTTGGAGGTAGAGCGCAGGCGATCAGGCTTCCATGCGAAAGCGGGGCCTCGGTGCTAGCTTCATGAAACAAGTGGGGGAGTCGGGGGCTGCCTTGTGCAGCAGCCGGCGGCTCCCTCGGCGTTAGGTTTGGGACTCCCTTGCAGTGCTCCAACGCACGCACGCAACAAAATGCCTCCACCCTCGGGAGCGGCTGTTTTAGCTGGGGCACGCGTCCTCTACCGAGGTTTCCCTTCGAGTGGGGTGGCTGTCCTTCAGCCTGCACGCACCCCCCGGGGCAACGGTACCAGCCCCAGAGGCCTGGTGTGAGGGGAGAGCTCCCTGCTCTCCGGCCTGTCTCCCCCGCACCCCCCCACCCCCCCACCCCCCCACCCCCGGCCTTACGGAATGGAGCCCGGCCCCGGGCCCCCTCACCCACAGGACCCCCTCAACTGCTTCCTCCCACACAGAGGTCGACGGTAGCTAAAGCACGGTGTCTCTGCAGTGTTGCTGCTTGGAGTTAGAACGCTTGCGGTTAGACTTCCATGCAAAAGCGGGGCCGCAGTGCTCGCTTCCTGCAACAAGCGGGGAGTCGCGTGCTGCCTTCTGCCGGGGCCTGCGTCTCACACGGAACGCGGTTTGGGCCTCCCTTGCCGGGCGCTCACGCGTGCACCCAGCACAACGCTTCCAGCCTCCGGCCTGGCTCTTGTAGCCGAAGCGGGAATTCTCTACAGGGTGGTTCCTTTGAGTTAGGGGGGTTGGCTTGAGGCCTGCGGGCGCGCCCGGGGCCAGGGGAGTAGCCTCAGAAAGGAGAGGTGAGTGGAGAGCTGCCTTGCGCACCGGCCCCTTTCTCGCTCCATTTCACGCAGGGGACCCTGTCCCCCGTCTCTCCAACACGAGCACTGTAAAATGCCTCTGGCTTCAGGAACGGCCCTGTCAACTAGAGCGCAGTCCTTCTATAGCATTCACCCTTGCTCTTAGCAGCCTGGGAACTAGGCATCCAGGCACACAGGGTGCAGCAGGGCTCAGCTCCTAAAACAAGGCGTGAGTCGACAGCAGCCTTCCTGACAGGCCTGCTTCTCAGTCCGAGTCACGTTTAGGTTCCATTTCTCATGCTTTCACAAAAGCACCCCATAGGTGACGTCCCGGCTCAGGAAGGGCCGTCTGTGCTGAGGCCCGCGTTCTCTCCAGGTTCGTTCCTCGGCGTTGGCTGGATGGCACTTAGCACTCCACGCACACACGGGAGAGCCGATCGAGTTTCCCGAAACAAGAGTTGAGGCGACAGGGTGCCCTCTGCCCATGCTGATTTCTCCCCCGGAACCCAGCTGGGACTCCCTCCCCAGGCTTGCACTCCAGCAGAGGGGAAAATGGCCGCCACCCTGTGGCGAGGCGAAGGAGCTGAAGCGGGGCTTCTTTAGCGGCTTCTCCCTGCCAAACCAGTGTGGAGCACTTAGCATTCCTGTGCACACCTGGAGCGGTAGTGTTAGCTCCAGGTGACAGCAGCTGAGTGGAGAGGTGCCTTCCCGGCCCGGGCTGCTTCTCCCTCGGTGGCGGCACGGGAGGAGCCCGTTCCCCAGGCGCTCACCCACGGTAGCCGGGAAACTGCTCCCTCCCCCTCAGAGCGGTGGATGGTAGCGAAAGCACGGTTTCCGTACACTGTTGTTTCTTGGAGGTAGAGCGCAGGCGATCAGGCTTCCATGCGAAAGCGGGGCCTCGGTGCTAGCTTCATGAAACAAGTGGGGGAGTCGGGGGCTGCCTTGTGCAGCAGCCGGCGGCTCCCTCGGCGTTAGGTTTGGGACTCCCTTGCAGTGCTCCAACGCACGCACGCAACAAAATGCCTCCACCCTCGGGAGCGGCTGTTTTAGCTGGGGCACGCGTCCTCTACCGAGGTTTCCCTTCGAGTGGGGTGGCTGTCCTTCAGCCTGCACGCACCCCCCGGGGCAACGGTACCAGCCCCAGAGGCCTGGTGTGAGGGGAGAGCTCCCTGCTCTCCGGCCTGTCTCCCCCGCACCCCCCCACCCCCCCACCCCCCCACCCCCGGCCTTACGGAATGGAGCCCGGCCCCGGGCCCCCTCACCCACAGGACCCCCTCAACTGCTTCCTCCCACACAGAGGTCGACGGTAGCTAAAGCACGGTGTCTCTGCAGTGTTGCTGCTTGGAGTTAGAACGCTTGCGGTTAGACTTCCATGCAAAAGCGGGGCCGCAGTGCTCGCTTCCTGCAACAAGCGGGGAGTCGCGTGCTGCCTTCTGCCGGGGCCTGCGTCTCACACGGAACGCGGTTTGGGCCTCCCTTGCCGGGCGCTCACGCGTGCACCCAGCACAACGCTTCCAGCCTCCGGCCTGGCTCTTGTAGCCGAAGCGGGAATTCTCTACAGGGTGGTTCCTTTGAGTTAGGGGGGTTGGCTTGAGGCCTGCGGGCGCGCCCGGGGCCAGGGGAGTAGCCTCAGAAAGGAGAGGTGAGTGGAGAGCTGCCTTGCGCACCGGCCCCTTTCTCGCTCCATTTCACGCAGGGGACCCTGTCCCCCGTCTCTCCAACACGAGCACTGTAAAATGCCTCTGGCTTCAGGAACGGCCCTGTCAACTAGAGCGCAGTCCTTCTATAGCATTCACCCTTGCTCTTAGCAGCCTGGGAACTAGGCATCCAGGCACACAGGGTGCAGCAGGGCTCAGCTCCTAAAACAAGGCGTGAGTCGACAGCAGCCTTCCTGACAGGCCTGCTTCTCAGTCCGAGTCACGTTTAGGTTCCATTTCTCATGCTTTCACAAAAGCACCCCATAGGTGACGTCCCGGCTCAGGAAGGGCCGTCTGTGCTGAGGCCCGCGTTCTCTCCAGGTTCGTTCCTCGGCGTTGGCTGGATGGCACTTAGCACTCCACGCACACACGGGAGAGCCGATCGAGTTTCCCGAAACAAGAGTTGAGGCGACAGGGTGCCCTCTGCCCATGCTGATTTCTCCCCCGGAACCCAGCTGGGACTCCCTCCCCAGGCTTGCACTCCAGCAGAGGGGAAAATGGCCGCCACCCTGTGGCGAGGCGAAGGAGCTGAAGCGGGGCTTCTTTAGCGGCTTCTCCCTGCCAAACCAGTGTGGAGCACTTAGCATTCCTGTGCACACCTGGAGCGGTAGTGTTAGCTCCAGGTGACAGCAGCTGAGTGGAGAGGTGCCTTCCCGGCCCGGGCTGCTTCTCCCTCGGTGGCGGCACGGGAGGAGCCCGTTCCCCAGGCGCTCACCCACGGTAGCCGGGAAACTGCTCCCTCCCCCTCAGAGCGGTGGATGGTAGCGAAAGCACGGTTTCCGTACACTGTTGTTTCTTGGAGGTAGAGCGCAGGCGATCAGGCTTCCATGCGAAAGCGGGGCCTCGGTGCTAGCTTCATGAAACAAGTGGGGGAGTCGGGGGCTGCCTTGTGCAGCAGCCGGCGGCTCCCTCGGCGTTAGGTTTGGGACTCCCTTGCAGTGCTCCAACGCACGCACCCAACAAAATGCCTCCACCCTCGGGAGCGGCTGTTTTAGCTGGGGCACGCGTCCTCTACCGAGGTTTCCCTTCGAGTGGGGTGGCTGTCCTTCAGCCTGCACGCACCCCCCGGGGCAACGGTACCAGCCCCAGAGGCCTGGTGTGAGGGGAGAGCTCCCTGCTCTCCGGCCTGTCTCCCCCGCACCCCCCCACCCCCCCCACCCCCCCACCCCCGGCCTTACGGAATGGAGCCCGGCCCCGGGCCCCCTCACCCACAGGACCCCCTCAACTGCTTCCTCCCACACAGAGGTCGACGGTAGCTAAAGCACGGTGTCTCTGCAGTGTTGCTGCTTGGAGTTAGAACGCTTGCGGTTAGACTTCCATGCAAAAGCGGGGCCGCAGTGCTCGCTTCCTGCAACAAGCGGGGAGTCGCGTGCTGCCTTCTGCCGGGGCCTGCGTCTCACACGGAACGCGGTTTGGGCCTCCCTTGCCGGGCGCTCACGCGTGCACCCAGCACAACGCTTCCAGCCTCCGGCCTGGCTCTTGTAGCCGAAGCGGGAATTCTCTACAGGGTGGTTCCTTTGAGTTAGGGGGGTTGGCTTGAGGCCTGCGGGCGCGCCCGGGGCCAGGGGAGTAGCCTCAGAAAGGAGAGGTGAGTGGAGAGCTGCCTTGCGCACCGGCCCCTTTCTCGCTCCATTTCACGCAGGGGACCCTGTCCCCCGTCTCTCCAACACGAGCACTGTAAAATGCCTCTGGCTTCAGGAACGGCCCTGTCAACTAGAGCGCAGTCCTTCTATAGCATTCACCCTTGCTCTTAGCAGCCTGGGAACTAGGCATCCAGGCACACAGGGTGCAGCAGGGCTCAGCTCCTAAAACAAGGCGTGAGTCGACAGCAGCCTTCCTGACAGGCCTGCTTCTCACTCCGAGTCACGTTTAGGTTCCATTTCTCATGCTTTCACAAAAGCACCCCATAGGTGACGTCCCGGCTCAGGAAGGGCCGTCTGTGCTGAGGCCCGCGTTCTCTCCAGGTTCGTTCCTCGGCGTTGGCTGGATGGCACTTAGCACTCCACGCACACACGGGAGAGCCGATCGAGTTTCCCGAAACAAGAGTTGAGGCGACAGGGTGCCCTCTGCCCATGCTGATTTCTCCCCCGGAACCCAGCTGGGACTCCCTCCCCAGGCTTGCACTCCAGCAGAGGGGAAAATGGCCGCCACCCTGTGGCGAGGCGAAGGAGCTGAAGCGGGGCTTCTTTAGCGGCTTCTCCCTGCCAAACCAGTGTGGAGCACTTAGCATTCCTGTGCACACCTGGAGCGGTAGTGTTAGCTCCAGGTGACAGCAGCTGAGTGGAGAGGTGCCTTCCCGGCCCGGGCTGCTTCTCCCTCGGTGGCGGCACGGGAGGAGCCCGTTCCCCAGGCGCTCACCCACGGTAGCCGGGAAACTGCTCCCTCCCCCTCAGAGCGGTGGATGGTAGCGAAAGCACGGTTTCCGTACACTGTTGTTTCTTGGAGGTAGAGCGCAGGCGATCAGGCTTCCATGCGAAAGCGGGGCCTCGGTGCTAGCTTCATGAAACAAGTGGGGGAGTCGGGGGCTGCCTTGTGCAGCAGCCGGCGGCTCCCTCGGCGTTAGGTTTGGGACTCCCTTGCAGTGCTCCAACGCACGCACCCAACAAAATGCCTCCACCCTCGGGAGCGGCTGTTTTAGCTGGGGCACGCGTCCTCTACCGAGGTTTCCCTTCGAGTGGGGTGGCTGTCCTTCAGCCTGCACGCACCCCCCGGGGCAACGGTACCAGCCCCAGAGGCCTGGTGTGAGGGGAGAGCTCCCTGCTCTCCGGCCTGTCTCCCCCGCACCCCCCCACCCCCCCACCCCCCCACCCCCGGCCTTACGGAATGGAGCCCGGCCCCGGGCCCCCTCACCCACAGGACCCCCTCAACTGCTTCCTCCCACACAGAGGTCGACGGTAGCTAAAGCACGGTGTCTCTGCAGTGTTGCTGCTTGGAGTTAGAACGCTTGCGGTTAGACTTCCATGCAAAAGCGGGGCCGCAGTGCTCGCTTCCTGCAACAAGCGGGGAGTCGCGTGCTGCCTTCTGCCGGGGCCTGCGTCTCACACGGAACGCGGTTTGGGCCTCCCTTGCCGGGCGCTCACGCGTGCACCCAGCACAACGCTTCCAGCCTCCGGCCTGGCTCTTGTAGCCGAAGCGGGAATTCTCTACAGGGTGGTTCCTTTGAGTTAGGGGGGTTGGCTTGAGGCCTGCGGGCGCGCCCGGGGCCAGGGGAGTAGCCTCAGAAAGGAGAGGTGAGTGGAGAGCTGCCTTGCGCACCGGCCCCTTTCTCGCTCCATTTCACGCAGGGGACCCTGTCCCCCGTCTCTCCAACACGAGCACTGTAAAATGCCTCTGGCTTCAGGAACGGCCCTGTCAACTAGAGCGCAGTCCTTCTATAGCATTCACCCTTGCTCTTAGCAGCCTGGGAACTAGGCATCCAGGCACACAGGGTGCAGCAGGGCTCAGCTCCTAAAACAAGGCGTGAGTCGACAGCAGCCTTCCTGACAGGCCTGCTTCTCAGTCCGAGTCACGTTTAGGTTCCATTTCTCATGCTTTCACAAAAGCACCCCATAGGTGACGTCCCGGCTCAGGAAGGGCCGTCTGTGCTGAGGCCCGCGTTCTCTCCAGGTTCGTTCCTCGGCGTTGGCTGGATGGCACTTAGCACTCCACGCACACACGGGAGAGCCGATCGAGTTTCCCGAAACAAGAGTGGAGGCGACAGGGTGCCCTCTGCCCATGCTGATTTCTCCCCCGGAACCCAGCTGGGACTCCCTCCCCAGGCTTGCACTCCAGCAGAGGGGAAAATGGCCGCCACCCTGTGGCGAGGCGAAGGAGCTGAAGCGGGGCTTCTTTAGCGGCTTCTCCCTGCCAAACCAGTGTGGAGCACTTAGCATTCCTGTGCACACCTGGAGCGGTAGTGTTAGCTCCAGGTGACAGCAGCTGAGTGGAGAGGTGCCTTCCCGGCCCGGGCTGCTTCTCCCTCGGTGGCGGCACGGGAGGAGCCCGTTCCCCAGGCGCTCACCCACGGTAGCCGGGAAACTGCTCCCTCCCCCTCAGAGCGGTGGATGGTAGCGAAAGCACGGTTTCCGTACACTGTTGTTTCTTGGAGGTAGAGCGCAGGCGATCAGGCTTCCATGCGAAAGCGGGGCCTCGGTGCTAGCTTCATGAAACAAGTGGGGGAGTCGGGGGCTGCCTTGTGCAGCAGCCGGCGGCTCCCTCGGCGTTAGGTTTGGGACTCCCTTGCAGTGCTCCAACGCACGCACCCAACAAAATGCCTCCACCCTCGGGAGCGGCTGTTTTAGCTGGGGCACGCGTCCTCTACCGAGGTTTCCCTTCGAGTGGGGTGGCTGTCCTTCAGCCTGCACGCACCCCCCGGGGCAACGGTACCAGCCCCAGAGGCCTGGTGTGAGGGGAGAGCTCCCTGCTCTCCGGCCTGTCTCCCCCGCACCCCCCCACCCCCCCCACCCCCCCACCCCCGGCCTTACGGAATGGAGCCCGGCCCCGGGCCCCCTCACCCACAGGACCCCCTCAACTGCTTCCTCCCACACAGAGGTCGACGGTAGCTAAAGCACGGTGTCTCTGCAGTGTTGCTGCTTGGAGTTAGAACGCTTGCGGTTAGACTTCCATGCAAAAGCGGGGCCGCAGTGCTCGCTTCCTGCAACAAGCGGGGAGTCGCGTGCTGCCTTCTGCCGGGGCCTGCGTCTCACACGGAACGCGGTTTGGGCCTCCCTTGCCGGGCGCTCACGCGTGCACCCAGCACAACGCTTCCAGCCTCCGGCCTGGCTCTTGTAGCCGAAGCGGGAATTCTCTACAGGGTGGTTCCTTTGAGTTAGGGGGGTTGGCTTGAGGCCTGCGGGCGCGCCCGGGGCCAGGGGAGTAGCCTCAGAAAGGAGAGGTGAGTGGAGAGCTGCCTTGCGCACCGGCCCCTTTCTCGCTCCATTTCACGCAGGGGACCCTGTCCCCCGTCTCTCCAACACGAGCACTGTAAAATGCCTCTGGCTTCAGGAACGGCCCTGTCAACTAGAGCGCAGTCCTTCTATAGCATTCACCCTTGCTCTTAGCAGCCTGGGAACTAGGCATCCAGGCACACAGGGTGCAGCAGGGCTCAGCTCCTAAAACAAGGCGTGAGTCGACAGCAGCCTTCCTGACAGGCCTGCTTCTCAGTCCGAGTCACGTTTAGGTTCCATTTCTCATGCTTTCACAAAAGCACCCCATAGGTGACGTCCCGGCTCAGGAAGGGCCGTCTGTGCTGAGGCCCGCGTTCTCTCCAGGTTCGTTCCTCGGCGTTGGCTGGATGGCACTTAGCACTCCACGCACACACGGGAGAGCCGATCGAGTTTCCCGAAACAAGAGTGGAGGCGACAGGGTGCCCTCTGCCCATGCTGATTTCTCCCCCGGAACCCAGCTGGGACTCCCTCCCCAGGCTTGCACTCCAGCAGAGGGGAAAATGGCCGCCACCCTGTGGCGAGGCGAAGGAGCTGAAGCGGGGCTTCTTTAGCGGCTTCTCCCTGCCAAACCAGTGTGGAGCACTTAGCATTCCTGTGCACACCTGGAGCGGTAGTGTTAGCTCCAGGTGACAGCAGCTGAGTGGAGAGGTGCCTTCCCGGCCCGGGCTGCTTCTCCCTCGGTGGCGGCACGGGAGGAGCCCGTTCCCCAGGCGCTCGCCCACGGTAGCCGGGAAACTGCTCCCTCCCCCTCAGAGCGGTGGATGGTAGCGAAAGCACGGTTTCCGTACACTGTTGTTTCTTGGAGGTAGAGCGCAGGCGATCAGGCTTCCATGCGAAAGCGGGGCCTCGGTGCTAGCTTCATGAAACAAGTGGGGGAGTCGGGGGCTGCCTTGTGCAGCAGCCGGCGGCTCCCTCGGCGTTAGGTTTGGGACTCCCTTGCAGTGCTCCAACGCACGCACGCAACAAAATGCCTCCACCCTCGGGAGCGGCTGTTTTAGCTGGGGCACGCGTCCTCTACCGAGGTTTCCCTTCGAGTGGGGTGGCTGTCCTTCAGCCTGCACGCACCCCCCGGGGCAACGGTACCAGCCCCAGAGGCCTGGTGTGAGGGGAGAGCTCCCTGCTCTCCGGCCTGTCTCCCCCGCACCCCCCCACCCCCCCACCCCCCCACCCCCGGCCTTACGGAATGGAGCCCGGCCCCGGGCCCCCTCACCCACAGGACCCCCTCAACTGCTTCCTCCCACACAGAGGTCGACGGTAGCTAAAGCACGGTGTCTCTGCAGTGTTGCTGCTTGGAGTTAGAACGCTTGCGGTTAGACTTCCATGCAAAAGCGGGGCCGCAGTGCTCGCTTCCTGCAACAAGCGGGGAGTCGCGTGCTGCCTTCTGCCGGGGCCTGCGTCTCACACGGAACGCGGTTTGGGCCTCCCTTGCCGGGCGCTCACGCGTGCACCGGCACCCAGCACAACGCTTCCAGCCTCCGGCCTGGCTCTTGTAGCCGAAGCGGGAATTCTCTACAGGGTGGTTCCTTTGAGTTAGGGGGGTTGGCTTGAGGCCTGCGGGCGCGCCCGGGGCCAGGGGAGTAGCCTCAGAAAGGAGAGGTGAGTGGAGAGCTGCCTTGCGCACCGGCCCCTTTCTCGCTCCATTTCACGCAGGGGACCCTGTCCCCCGTCTCTCCAACACGAGCACTGTAAAATGCCTCTGGCTTCAGGAACGGCCCTGTCAACTAGAGCGCAGTCCTTCTATAGCATTCACCCTTGCTCTTAGCAGCCTGGGAACTAGGCATCCAGGCACACAGGGTGCAGCAGGGCTCAGCTCCTAAAACAAGGCGTGAGTCGACAGCAGCCTTCCTGACAGGCCTGCTTCTCAGTCCGAGTCACGTTTAGGTTCCATTTCTCATGCTTTCACAAAAGCACCCCATAGGTGACGTCCCGGCTCAGGAAGGGCCGTCTGTGCTGAGGCCCGCGTTCTCTCCAGGTTCGTTCCTCGGCGTTGGCTGGATGGCACTTAGCACTCCACGCACACACGGGAGAGCCGATCGAGTTTCCCGAAACAAGAGTGGAGGCGACAGGGTGCCCTCTGCCCATGCTGATTTCTCCCCCGGAACCCAGCTGGGACTCCCTCCCCAGGCTTGCACTCCAGCAGAGGGGAAAATGGCCCGCCACCCTGTGGCGAGGCGAAGGAGCTGAAGCGGGGCTTCTTTAGCGGCTTCTCCCTGCCAAACCAGTGTGGAGCACTTAGCATTCCTGTGCACACCTGGAGCGGTAGTGTTAGCTCCAGGTGACAGCAGCTGAGTGGAGAGGTGCCTTCCCGGCCCGGGCTGCTTCTCCCTCGGTGGCGGCACGGGAGGAGCCCGTTCCCCAGGCGCTCGCCCACGGTAGCCGGGAAACTGCTCCCTCCCCCTCAGAGCGGTGGATGGTAGCGAAAGCACGGTTTCCGTACACTGTTGTTTCTTGGAGGTAGAGCGCAGGCGATCAGGCTTCCATGCGAAAGCGGGGCCTCGGTGCTAGCTTCATGAAACAAGTGGGGGAGTCGGGGGCTGCCTTGTGCAGCAGCCGGCGGCTCCCTCGGCGTTAGGTTTGGGACTCCCTTGCAGTGCTCCAACGCACGCACGCAACAAAATGCCTCCACCCTCGGGAGCGGCTGTTTTAGCTGGGGCACGCGTCCTCTACCGAGGTTTCCCTTCGAGTGGGGTGGCTGTCCTTCAGCCTGCACGCACCCCCCGGGGCAACGGTACCAGCCCCAGAGGCCTGGTGTGAGGGGAGAGCTCCCTGCTCTCCGGCCTGTCTCCCCCGCACCCCCCCCCACCCCCCCACCCCCCCACCCCCGGCCTTACGGAATGGAGCCCGGCCCCGGGCCCCCTCACCCACAGGACCCCCTCAACTGCTTCCTCCCACACAGAGGTCGACGGTAGCTAAAGCACGGTGTCTCTGCAGTGTTGCTGCTTGGAGTTAGAACGCTTGCGGTTAGACTTCCATGCAAAAGCGGGGCCGCAGTGCTCGCTTCCTGCAACAAGCGGGGAGTCGCGTGCTGCCTTCTGCCGGGGCCTGCGTCTCACACGGAACGCGGTTTGGGCCTCCCTTGCCGGGCGCTCACGCGTGCACCCAGCACAACGCTTCCAGCCTCCGGCCTGGCTCTTGTAGCCGAAGCGGGAATTCTCTACAGGGTGGTTCCTTTGAGTTAGGGGGGTTGGCTTGAGGCCTGCGGGCGCGCCCGGGGCCAGGGGAGTAGCCTCAGAAAGGAGAGGTGAGTGGAGAGCTGCCTTGCGCACCGGCCCCTTTCTCGCTCCATTTCACGCAGGGGACCCTGTCCCCCGTCTCTCCAACACGAGCACTGTAAAATGCCTCTGGCTTCAGGAACGGCCCTGTCAACTAGAGCGCAGTCCTTCTATAGCATTCACCCTTGCTCTTAGCAGCCTGGGAACTAGGCATCCAGGCACACAGGGTGCAGCAGGGCTCAGCTCCTAAAACAAGGCGTGAGTCGACAGCAGCCTTCCTGACAGGCCTGCTTCTCAGTCCGAGTCACGTTTAGGTTCCATTTCTCATGCTTTCACAAAAGCACCCCATAGGTGACGTCCCGGCTCAGGAAGGGCCGTCTGTGCTGAGGCCCGCGTTCTCTCCAGGTTCGTTCCTCGGCGTTGGCTGGATGGCACTTAGCACTCCACGCACACACGGGAGAGCCGATCGAGTTTCCCGAAACAAGAGTTGAGGCGACAGGGTGCCCTCTGCCCATGCTGATTTCTCCCCCGGAACCCAGCTGGGACTCCCTCCCCAGGCTTGCACTCCAGCAGAGGGGAAAATGGCCGCCACCCTGTGGCGAGGCGAAGGAGCTGAAGCGGGGCTTCTTTAGCGGCTTCTCCCTGCCAAACCAGTGTGGAGCACTTAGCATTCCTGTGCACACCTGGAGCGGTAGTGTTAGCTCCAGGTGACAGCAGCTGAGTGGAGTCCCGGCCCGGGCTGCTTCTCCCTCGGTGGCGGCACGGGAGGAGCCCGTTCCCCAGGCGCTCACCCACGGTAGCCGGGAAACTGCTCCCTCCCCCTCAGAGCGGTGGATGGTAGCGAAAGCACGGTTTCCGTACACTGTTGTTTCTTGGAGGTAGAGCGCAGGCGATCAGGCTTCCATGCGAAAGCGGGGCCTCGGTGCTAGCTTCATGAAACAAGTGGGGGAGTCGGGGGCTGCCTTGTGCAGCAGCCGGCGGCTCCCTCGGCGTTAGGTTTGGGACTCCCTTGCAGTGCTCCAACGCACGCACGCAACAAAATGCCTCCACCCTCGGGAGCGGCTGTTTTAGCTGGGGCACGCGTCCTCTACCGAGGTTTCCCTTCGAGTGGGGTGGCTGTCCTTCAGCCTGCACGCACCCCCCGGGGCAACGGTACCAGCCCCAGAGGCCTGGTGTGAGGGGAGAGCTCCCTGCTCTCCGGCCTGTCTCCCCCGCACCCCCCCACCCCCCCCACCCCCCCACCCCCGGCCTTACGGAATGGAGCCCGGCCCCGGGCCCCCCTCACCCACAGGACCCCCTCAACTGCTTCCTCCCACACAGAGGTCGACGGTAGCTAAAGCACGGTGTCTCTGCAGTGTTGCTGCTTGGAGTTAGAACGCTTGCGGTTAGACTTCCATGCAAAAGCGGGGCCGCAGTGCTCGCTTCCTGCAACAAGCGGGGAGTCGCGTGCTGCCTTCTGCCGGGGCCTGCGTCTCACACGGAACGCGGTTTGGGCCTCCCTTGCCGGGCGCTCACGCGTGCACCCAGCACAACGCTTCCAGCCTCCGGCCTGGCTCTTGTAGCCGAAGCGGGAATTCTCTACAGGGTGGTTCCTTTGAGTTAGGGGGGTTGGCTTGAGGCCTGCGGGCGCGCCCGGGGCCAGGGGAGTAGCCTCAGAAAGGAGAGGTGAGTGGAGAGCTGCCTTGCGCACCGGCCCCCTTTCTCGCTCCATTTCACGCAGGGGACCCTGTCCCCCGTCTCTCCAACACGAGCACTGTAAAATGCCTCTGGCTTCAGGAACGGCCCTGTCAACTAGAGCGCAGTCCTTCTATAGCATTCACCCTTGCTCTTAGCAGCCTGGGAACTAGGCATCCAGGCACACAGGGGTGCAGCAGGGCTCAGCTCCTAAAACAAGGCGTGAGTCAGCAGCCTTCCTGACAGGCCTGCTTCTCAGTCCGAGTCACGTTTAGGTTCCATTTCTCATGCTTTCACAAAAGCACCCCATAGGTGACGTCCCGGCTCAGGAAGGGCCGTCTGTGCTGAGGCCCGCGTTCTCTCCAGGTTCGTTCCTCGGCGTTGGCTGGATGGCACTTAGCACTCCACGCACACACGGGAGAGCCGATCGAGTTTCCCGAAACAAGAGTTGAGGCGACAGGGTGCCCTCTGCCCATGCTGATTTCTCCCCCGGAACCCAGCTGGGACTCCCTCCCCAGGCTTGCACTCCAGCAGAGGGGAAAATGGCCGCCACCCTGTGGCGAGGCGAAGGAGCTGAAGCGGGGCTTCTTTAGCGGCTTCTCCCTGCCAAACCAGTGTGGAGCACTTAGCATTCCTGTGCACACCTGGAGCGGTAGTGTTAGCTCCAGGTGACAGCAGCTGAGTGGAGAGGTGCCTTCCCGGCCCGGGCTGCTTCTCCCTCGGTGGCGGCACGGGAGGAGCCCGTTCCCCAGGCGCTCACCCACGGTAGCCGGGAAACTGCTCCCTCCCCCTCAGAGCGGTGGATGGTAGCGAAAGCACGGTTTCCGTACACTGTTGTTTCTTGGAGGTAGAGCGCAGGCGATCAGGCTTCCATGCGAAAGCGGGGCCTCGGTGCTAGCTTCATGAAACAAGTGGGGGAGTCGGGGGCTGCCTTGTGCAGCAGCCGGCGGCTCCCTCGGCGTTAGGTTTGGGACTCCCTTGCAGTGCTCCAACGCACGCACCCAACAAAATGCCTCCACCCTCGGGAGCGGCTGTTTTAGCTGGGGCACGCGTCCTCTACCGAGGTTTCCCTTCGAGTGGGGTGGCTGTCCTTCAGCCTGCACGCACCCCCCGGGGCAACGGTACCAGCCCCAGAGGCCTGGTGTGAGGGGAGAGCTCCCTGCTCTCCGGCCTGTCTCCCCCGCACCCCCCCACCCCCCCACCCCCCCACCCCCGGCCTTACGGAATGGAGCCCGGCCCCGGGCCCCCTCACCCACAGGACCCCCTCAACTGCTTCCTCCCACACAGAGGTCGACGGTAGCTAAAGCACGGTGTCTCTGCAGTGTTGCTGCTTGGAGTTAGAACGCTTGCGGTTAGACTTCCATGCAAAAGCGGGGCCGCAGTGCTCGCTTCCTGCAACAAGCGGGGAGTCGCGTGCTGCCTTCTGCCGGGGCCTGCGTCTCACACGGAACGCGGTTTGGGCCTCCCTTGCCGGGCGCTCACGCGTGCACCCAGCACAACGCTTCCAGCCTCCGGCCTGGCTCTTGTAGCCGAAGCGGGAATTCTCTACAGGGTGGTTCCTTTGAGTTAGGGGGGTTGGCTTGAGGCCTGCGGGCGCGCCCGGGGCCAGGGGAGTAGCCTCAGAAAGGAGAGGTGAGTGGAGAGCTGCCTTGCGCACCGGCCCCTTTCTCGCTCCATTTCACGCAGGGGACCCTGTCCCCCGTCTCTCCAACACGAGCACTGTAAAATGCCTCTGGCTTCAGGAACGGCCCTGTCAACTAGAGCGCAGTCCTTCTATAGCATTCACCC
Source organism: Mirounga angustirostris (assembly GCF_029215605.1). Classification (NCBI taxonomy): domain Eukaryota; kingdom Metazoa; phylum Chordata; class Mammalia; order Carnivora; family Phocidae; genus Mirounga; species Mirounga angustirostris. Next base: position 153,259 of record NW_026991802.1, on the reverse strand, counting down.
TTGCTCTTAGCAGCCTGGGAACTAGGCATCCAGGCACACAGGGTGCAGCAGGGCTCAGCTCCTAAAACAAGGCGTGAGTCGACAGCAGCCTTCCTGACAGGCCTGCTTCTCAGTCCGAGTCACGTTTAGGTTCCATTTCTCATGCTTTCACAAAAGCACCCCATAGGTGACGTCCCGGCTCAGGAAGGGCCGTCTGTGCTGAGGCCCGCGTTCTCTCCAGGTTCGTTCCTCGGCGTTGGCTGGATGGCACTTAGCACTCCACGCACACACGGGAGAGCCGATCGAGTTTCCCGAAACAAGAGTGGAGGCGACAGGGTGCCCTCTGCCCATGCTGATTTCTCCCCCGGAACCCAGCTGGGACTCCCTCCCCAGGCTTGCACTCCAGCAGAGGGGAAAATGGCCGCCACCCTGTGGCGAGGCGAAGGAGCTGAAGCGGGGCTTCTTTAGCGGCTTCTCCCTGCCAAACCAGTGTGGAGCACTTAGCATTCCTGTGCACACCTGGAGCGGTAGTGTTAGCTCCAGGTGACAGCAGCTGAGTGGAGAGGTGCCTTCCCGGCCCGGGCTGCTTCTCCCTCGGTGGCGGCACGGGAGGAGCCCGTTCCCCAGGCGCTCGCCCACGGTAGCCGGGAAACTGCTCCCTCCCCCTCAGAGCGGTGGATGGTAGCGAAAGCACGGTTTCCGTACACTGTTGTTTCTTGGAGGTAGAGCGCAGGCGATCAGGCTTCCATGCGAAAGCGGGGCCTCGGTGCTAGCTTCATGAAACAAGTGGGGGAGTCGGGGGCTGCCTTGTGCAGCAGCCGGCGGCTCCCTCGGCGTTAGGTTTGGGACTCCCTTGCAGTGCTCCAACGCACGCACGGAACAAAATGCCTCCACCCTCGGGAGCGGCTGTTTTAGCTGGGGCACGCGTCCTCTACCGAGGTTTCCCTTCGAGTGGGGTGGCTGTCCTTCAGCCTGCACGCACCCCCCGGGGCAACGGTACCAGCCCCAGAGGCCTGGTGTGAGGGGAGAGCTCCCTGCTCTCCGGCCTGTCTCCCCCGCACCCCCCCACCCCCCCACCCCCCCACCCCCGGCCTTACGGAATGGAGCCCGGCCCCGGGCCCCCTCACCCACAGGACCCCCTCAACTGCTTCCTCCCACACAGAGGTCGACGGTAGCTAAAGCACGGTGTCTCTGCAGTGTTGCTGCTTGGAGTTAGAACGCTTGCGGTTAGACTTCCATGCAAAAGCGGGGCCGCAGTGCTCGCTTCCTGCAACAAGCGGGGAGTCGCGTGCTGCCTTCTGCCGGGGCCTGCGTCTCACACGGAACGCGGTTTGGGCCTCCCTTGCCGGGCGCTCACGCGTGCACCCAGCACAACGCTTCCAGCCTCCGGCCTGGCTCTTGTAGCCGAAGCGGGAATTCTCTACAGGGTGGTTCCTTTGAGTTAGGGGGGTTGGCTTGAGGCCTGCGGGCGCGCCCGGGGCCAGGGGAGTAGCCTCAGAAAGGAGAGGTGAGTGGAGAGCTGCCTTGCGCACCGGCCCCTTTCTCGCTCCATTTCACGCAGGGGACCCTGTCCCCCGTCTCTCCAACACGAGCACTGTAAAATGCCTCTGGCTTCAGGAACGGCCCTGTCAACTAGAGCGCAGTCCTTCTATAGCATTCACCCTTGCTCTTAGCAGCCTGGGAACTAGGCATCCAGGCACACAGGGTGCAGCAGGGCTCAGCTCCTAAAACAAGGCGTGAGTCGACAGCAGCCTTCCTGACAGGCCTGCTTCTCAGTCCGAGTCACGTTTAGGTTCCATTTCTCATGCTTTCACAAAAGCACCCCATAGGTGACGTCCCGGCTCAGGAAGGGCCGTCTGTGCTGAGGCCCGCGTTCTCTCCAGGTTCGTTCCTCGGCGTTGGCTGGATGGCACTTAGCACTCCACGCACACACGGGAGAGCCGATCGAGTTTCCCGAAACAAGAGTGGAGGCGACAGGGTGCCCTCTGCCCATGCTGATTTCTCCCCCGGAACCCAGCTGGGACTCCCTCCCCAGGCTTGCACTCCAGCAGAGGGGAAAATGGCCGCCACCCTGTGGCGAGGCGAAGGAGCTGAAGCGGGGCTTCTTTAGCGGCTTCTCCCTGCCAAACCAGTGTGGAGCACTTAGCATTCCTGTGCACACCTGGAGCGGTAGTGTTAGCTCCAGGTGACAGCAGCTGAGTGGAGAGGTGCCTTCCCGGCCCGGGCTGCTTCTCCCTCGGTGGCGGCACGGGAGGAGCCCGTTCCCCAGGCGCTCGCCCACGGTAGCCGGGAAACTGCTCCCTCCCCCTCAGAGCGGTGGATGGTAGCGAAAGCACGGTTTCCGTACACTGTTGTTTCTTGGAGGTAGAGCGCAGGCGATCAGGCTTCCATGCGAAAGCGGGGCCTCGGTGCTAGCTTCATGAAACAAGTGGGGGAGTCGGGGGCTGCCTTGTGCAGCAGCCGGCGGCTCCCTCGGCGTTAGGTTTGGGACTCCCTTGCAGTGCTCCAACGCACGCACCCAACAAAATGCCTCCACCCTCGGGAGCGGCTGTTTTAGCTGGGGCACGCGTCCTCTACCGAGGTTTCCCTTCGAGTGGGGTGGCTGTCCTTCAGCCTGCACGCACCCCCCGGGGCAACGGTACCAGCCCCAGAGGCCTGGTGTGAGGGGAGAGCTCCCTGCTCTCCGGCCTGTCTCCCCCGCACCCCCCCACCCCCCCACCCCCCCACCCCCGGCCTTACGGAATGGAGCCCGGCCCCGGGCCCCCTCACCCACAGGACCCCCTCAACTGCTTCCTCCCACACAGAGGTCGACGGTAGCTAAAGCACGGTGTCTCTGCAGTGTTGCTGCTTGGAGTTAGAACGCTTGCGGTTAGACTTCCATGCAAAAGCGGGGCCGCAGTGCTCGCTTCCTGCAACAAGCGGGGAGTCGCGTGCTGCCTTCTGCCGGGGCCTGCGTCTCACACGGAACGCGGTTTGGGCCTCCCTTGCCGGGCGCTCACGCGTGCACCCAGCACAACGCTTCCAGCCTCCGGCCTGGCTCTTGTAGCCGAAGCGGGAATTCTCTACAGGGTGGTTCCTTTGAGTTAGGGGGGTTGGCTTGAGGCCTGCGGGCGCGCCCGGGGCCAGGGGAGTAGCCTCAGAAAGGAGAGGTGAGTGGAGAGCTGCCTTGCGCACCGGCCCCTTTCTCGCTCCATTTCACGCAGGGGACCCTGTCCCCCGTCTCTCCAACACGAGCACTGTAAAATGCCTCTGGCTTCAGGAACGGCCCTGTCAACTAGAGCGCAGTCCTTCTATAGCATTCACCCTTGCTCTTAGCAGCCTGGGAACTAGGCATCCAGGCACACAGGGTGCAGCAGGGCTCAGCTCCTAAAACAAGGCGTGAGTCGACAGCAGCCTTCCTGACAGGCCTGCTTCTCAGTCCGAGTCACGTTTAGGTTCCATTTCTCATGCTTTCACAAAAGCACCCCATAGGTGACGTCCCGGCTCAGGAAGGGCCGTCTGTGCTGAGGCCCGCGTTCTCTCCAGGTTCGTTCCTCGGCGTTGGCTGGATGGCACTTAGCACTCCACGCACACACGGGAGAGCCGATCGAGTTTCCCGAAACAAGAGTTGAGGCGACAGGGTGCCCTCTGCCCATGCTGATTTCTCCCCCGGAACCCAGCTGGGACTCCCTCCCCAGGCTTGCACTCCAGCAGAGGGGAAAATGGCCGCCACCCTGTGGCGAGGCGAAGGAGCTGAAGCGGGGCTTCTTTAGCGGCTTCTCCCTGCCAAACCAGTGTGGAGCACTTAGCATTCCTGTGCACACCTGGAGCGGTAGTGTTAGCTCCAGGTGACAGCAGCTGAGTGGAGAGGTGCCTTCCCGGCCCGGGCTGCTTCTCCCTCGGTGGCGGCACGGGAGGAGCCCGTTCCCCAGGCGCTCGCCCACGGTAGCCGGGAAACTGCTCCCTCCCCCTCAGAGCGGTGGATGGTAGCGAAAGCACGGTTTCCGTACACTGTTGTTTCTTGGAGGTAGAGCGCAGGCGATCAGGCTTCCATGCGAAAGCGGGGCCTCGGTGCTAGCTTCATGAAACAAGTGGGGGAGTCGGGGGCTGCCTTGTGCAGCAGCCGGCGGCTCCCTCGGCGTTAGGTTTGGGACTCCCTTGCAGTGCTCCAACGCACGCACCCAACAAAATGCCTCCACCCTCGGGAGCGGCTGTTTTAGCTGGGGCACGCGTCCTCTACCGAGGTTTCCCTTCGAGTGGGGTGGCTGTCCTTCAGCCTGCACGCACCCCCCGGGGCAACGGTACCAGCCCCAGAGGCCTGGTGTGAGGGGAGAGCTCCCTGCTCTCCGGCCTGTCTCCCCCGCACCCCCCCACCCCCCCACCCCCCCACCCCCGGCCTTACGGAATGGAGCCCGGCCCCGGGCCCCCTCACCCACAGGACCCCCTCAACTGCTTCCTCCCACACAGAGGTCGACGGTAGCTAAAGCACGGTGTCTCTGCAGTGTTGCTGCTTGGAGTTAGAACGCTTGCGGTTAGACTTCCATGCAAAAGCGGGGCCGCAGTGCTCGCTTCCTGCAACAAGCGGGGAGTCGCGTGCTGCCTTCTGCCGGGGCCTGCGTCTCACACGGAACGCGGTTTGGGCCTCCCTTGCCGGGCGCTCACGCGTGCACCCAGCACAACGCTTCCAGCCTCCGGCCTGGCTCTTGTAGCCGAAGCGGGAATTCTCTACAGGGTGGTTCCTTTGAGTTAGGGGGGTTGGCTTGAGGCCTGCGGGCGCGCCCGGGGCCAGGGGAGTAGCCTCAGAAAGGAGAGGTGAGTGGAGAGCTGCCTTGCGCACCGGCCCCTTTCTCGCTCCATTTCACGCAGGGGACCCTGTCCCCCGTCTCTCCAACACGAGCACTGTAAAATGCCTCTGGCTTCAGGAACGGCCCTGTCAACTAGAGCGCAGTCCTTCTATAGCATTCACCCTTGCTCTTAGCAGCCTGGGAACTAGGCATCCAGGCACACAGGGTGCAGCAGGGCTCAGCTCCTAAAACAAGGCGTGAGTCGACAGCAGCCTTCCTGACAGGCCTGCTTCTCAGTCCGAGTCACGTTTAGGTTCCATTTCTCATGCTTTCACAAAAGCACCCCATAGGTGACGTCCCGGCTCAGGAAGGGCCGTCTGTGCTGAGGCCCGCGTTCTCTCCAGGTTCGTTCCTCGGCGTTGGCTGGATGGCACTTAGCACTCCACGCACACACGGGAGAGCCGATCGAGTTTCCCGAAACAAGAGTTGAGGCGACAGGGTGCCCTCTGCCCATGCTGATTTCTCCCCCGGAACCCAGCTGGGACTCCCTCCCCAGGCTTGCACTCCAGCAGAGGGGAAAATGGCCGCCACCCTGTGGCGAGGCGAAGGAGCTGAAGCGGGGCTTCTTTAGCGGCTTCTCCCTGCCAAACCAGTGTGGAGCACTTAGCATTCCTGTGCACACCTGGAGCGGTAGTGTTAGCTCCAGGTGACAGCAGCTGAGTGGAGAGGTGCCTTCCCGGCCCGGGCTGCTTCTCCCTCGGTGGCGGCACGGGAGGAGCCCGTTCCCCAGGCGCTCGCCCACGGTAGCCGGGAAACTGCTCCCTCCCCCTCAGAGCGGTGGATGGTAGCGAAAGCACGGTTTCCGTACACTGTTGTTTCTTGGAGGTAGAGCGCAGGCGATCAGGCTTCCATGCGAAAGCGGGGCCTCGGTGCTAGCTTCATGAAACAAGTGGGGGAGTCGGGGGCTGCCTTGTGCAGCAGCCGGCGGCTCCCTCGGCGTTAGGTTTGGGACTCCCTTGCAGTGCTCCAACGCACGCACGCAACAAAATGCCTCCACCCTCGGGAGCGGCTGTTTTAGCTGGGGCACGCGTCCTCTACCGAGGTTTCCCTTCGAGTGGGGTGGCTGTCCTTCAGCCTGCACGCACCCCCCGGGGCAACGGTACCAGCCCCAGAGGCCTGGTGTGAGGGGAGAGCTCCCTGCTCTCCGGCCTGTCTCCCCCGCACCCCCCCACCCCCCCACCCCCCCACCCCCGGCCTTACGGAATGGAGCCCGGCCCCGGGCCCCCTCACCCACAGGACCCCCTCAACTGCTTCCTCCCACACAGAGGTCGACGGTAGCTAAAGCACGGTGTCTCTGCAGTGTTGCTGCTTGGAGTTAGAACGCTTGCGGTTAGACTTCCATGCAAAAGCGGGGCCGCAGTGCTCGCTTCCTGCAACAAGCGGGGAGTCGCGTGCTGCCTTCTGCCGGGGCCTGCGTCTCACACGGAACGCGGTTTGGGCCTCCCTTGCCGGGCGCTCACGCGTGCACCCAGCACAACGCTTCCAGCCTCCGGCCTGGCTCTTGTAGCCGAAGCGGGAATTCTCTACAGGGTGGTTCCTTTGAGTTAGGGGGGTTGGCTTGAGGCCTGCGGGCGCGCCCGGGGCCAGGGGAGTAGCCTCAGAAAGGAGAGGTGAGTGGAGAGCTGCCTTGCGCACCGGCCCCTTTCTCGCTCCATTTCACGCAGGGGACCCTGTCCCCCGTCTCTCCAACACGAGCACTGTAAAATGCCTCTGGCTTCAGGAACGGCCCTGTCAACTAGAGCGCAGTCCTTCTATAGCATTCACCCTTGCTCTTAGCAGCCTGGGAACTAGGCATCCAGGCACACAGGGTGCAGCAGGGCTCAGCTCCTAAAACAAGGCGTGAGTCGACAGCAGCCTTCCTGACAGGCCTGCTTCTCAGTCCGAGTCACGTTTAGGTTCCATTTCTCATGCTTTCACAAAAGCACCCCATAGGTGACGTCCCGGCTCAGGAAGGGCCGTCTGTGCTGAGGCCCGCGTTCTCTCCAGGTTCGTTCCTCGGCGTTGGCTGGATGGCACTTAGCACTCCACGCACACACGGGAGAGCCGATCGAGTTTCCCGAAACAAGAGTTGAGGCGACAGGGTGCCCTCTGCCCATGCTGATTTCTCCCCCGGAACCCAGCTGGGACTCCCTCCCCAGGCTTGCACTCCAGCAGAGGGGAAAATGGCCGCCACCCTGTGGCGAGGCGAAGGAGCTGAAGCGGGGCTTCTTTAGCGGCTTCTCCCTGCCAAACCAGTGTGGAGCACTTAGCATTCCTGTGCACACCTGGAGCGGTAGTGTTAGCTCCAGGTGACAGCAGCTGAGTGGAGAGGTGCCTTCCCGGCCCGGGCTGCTTCTCCCTCGGTGGCGGCACGGGAGGAGCCCGTTCCCCAGGCGCTCGCCCACGGTAGCCGGGAAACTGCTCCCTCCCCCTCAGAGCGGTGGATGGTAGCGAAAGCACGGTTTCCGTACACTGTTGTTTCTTGGAGGTAGAGCGCAGGCGATCAGGCTTCCATGCGAAAGCGGGGCCTCGGTGCTAGCTTCATGAAACAAGTGGGGGAGTCGGGGGCTGCCTTGTGCAGCAGCCGGCGGCTCCCTCGGCGTTAGGTTTGGGACTCCCTTGCAGTGCTCCAACGCACGCACCCAACAAAATGCCTCCACCCTCGGGAGCGGCTGTTTTAGCTGGGGCACGCGTCCTCTACCGAGGTTTCCCTTCGAGTGGGGTGGCTGTCCTTCAGCCTGCACGCACCCCCCGGGGCAACGGTACCAGCCCCAGAGGCCTGGTGTGAGGGGAGAGCTCCCTGCTCTCCGGCCTGTCTCCCCCGCACCCCCCCACCCCCCCACCCCCCCACCCCCGGCCTTACGGAATGGAGCCCGGCCCCGGGCCCCCTCACCCACAGGACCCCCTCAACTGCTTCCTCCCACACAGAGGTCGACGGTAGCTAAAGCACGGTGTCTCTGCAGTGTTGCTGCTTGGAGTTAGAACGCTTGCGGTTAGACTTCCATGCAAAAGCGGGGCCGCAGTGCTCGCTTCCTGCAACAAGCGGGGAGTCGCGTGCTGCCTTCTGCCGGGGCCTGCGTCTCACACGGAACGCGGTTTGGGCCTCCCTTGCCGGGCGCTCACGCGTGCACCCAGCACAACGCTTCCAGCCTCCGGCCTGGCTCTTGTAGCCGAAGCGGGAATTCTCTACAGGGTGGTTCCTTTGAGTTAGGGGGGTTGGCTTGAGGCCTGCGGGCGCGCCCGGGGCCAGGGGAGTAGCCTCAGAAAGGAGAGGTGAGTGGAGAGCTGCCTTGCGCACCGGCCCCTTTCTCGCTCCATTTCACGCAGGGGACCCTGTCCCCCGTCTCTCCAACACGAGCACTGTAAAATGCCTCTGGCTTCAGGAACGGCCCTGTCAACTAGAGCGCAGTCCTTCTATAGCATTCACCCTTGCTCTTAGCAGCCTGGGAACTAGGCATCCAGGCACACAGGGTGCAGCAGGGCTCAGCTCCTAAAACAAGGCGTGAGTCGACAGCAGCCTTCCTGACAGGCCTGCTTCTCAGTCCGAGTCACGTTTAGGTTCCATTTCTCATGCTTTCACAAAAGCACCCCATAGGTGACGTCCCGGCTCAGGAAGGGCCGTCTGTGCTGAGGCCCGCGTTCTCTCCAGGTTCGTTCCTCGGCGTTGGCTGGATGGCACTTAGCACTCCACGCACACACGGGAGAGCCGATCGAGTTTCCCGAAACAAGAGTGGAGGCGACAGGGTGCCCTCTGCCCATGCTGATTTCTCCCCCGGAACCCAGCTGGGACTCCCTCCCCAGGCTTGCACTCCAGCAGAGGGGAAAATGGCCGCCACCCTGTGGCGAGGCGAAGGAGCTGAAGCGGGGCTTCTTTAGCGGCTTCTCCCTGCCAAACCAGTGTGGAGCACTTAGCATTCCTGTGCACACCTGGAGCGGTAGTGTTAGCTCCAGGTGACAGCAGCTGAGTGGAGAGGTGCCTTCCCGGCCCGGGCTGCTTCTCCCTCGGTGGCGGCACGGGAGGAGCCCGTTCCCCAGGCGCTCGCCCACGGTAGCCGGGAAACTGCTCCCTCCCCCTCAGAGCGGTGGATGGTAGCGAAAGCACGGTTTCCGTACACTGTTGTTTCTTGGAGGTAGAGCGCAGGCGATCAGGCTTCCATGCGAAAGCGGGGCCTCGGTGCTAGCTTCATGAAACAAGTGGGGGAGTCGGGGGCTGCCTTGTGCAGCAGCCGGCGGCTCCCTCGGCGTTAGGTTTGGGACTCCCTTGCAGTGCTCCAACGCACGCACGCAACAAAATGCCTCCACCCTCGGGAGCGGCTGTTTTAGCTGGGGCACGCGTCCTCTACCGAGGTTTCCCTTCGAGTGGGGTGGCTGTCCTTCAGCCTGCACGCACCCCCCGGGGCAACGGTACCAGCCCCAGAGGCCTGGTGTGAGGGGAGAGCTCCCTGCTCTCCGGCCTGTCTCCCCCGCACCCCCCCCACCCCCCCACCCCCCCACCCCCGGCCTTACGGAATGGAGCCCGGCCCCGGGCCCCCTCACCCACAGGACCCCCTCAACTGCTTCCTCCCACACAGAGGTCGACGGTAGCTAAAGCACGGTGTCTCTGCAGTGTTGCTGCTTGGAGTTAGAACGCTTGCGGTTAGACTTCCATGCAAAAGCGGGGCCGCAGTGCTCGCTTCCTGCAACAAGCGGGGAGTCGCGTGCTGCCTTCTGCCGGGGCCTGCGTCTCACACGGAACGCGGTTTGGGCCTCCCTTGCCGGGCGCTCACGCGTGCACCCAGCACAACGCTTCCAGCCTCCGGCCTGGCTCTTGTAGCCGAAGCGGGAATTCTCTACAGGGTGGTTCCTTTGAGTTAGGGGGGTTGGCTTGAGGCCTGCGGGCGCGCCCGGGGCCAGGGGAGTAGCCTCAGAAAGGAGAGGTGAGTGGAGAGCTGCCTTGCGCACCGGCCCCTTTCTCGCTCCATTTCACGCAGGGGACCCTGTCCCCCGTCTCTCCAACACGAGCACTGTAAAATGCCTCTGGCTTCAGGAACGGCCCTGTCAACTAGAGCGCAGTCCTTCTATAGCATTCACCCTTGCTCTTAGCAGCCTGGGAACTAGGCATCCAGGCACACAGGGTGCAGCAGGGCTCAGCTCCTAAAACAAGGCGTGAGTCGACAGCAGCCTTCCTGACAGGCCTGCTTCTCAGTCCGAGTCACGTTTAGGTTCCATTTCTCATGCTTTCACAAAAGCACCCCATAGGTGACGTCCCGGCTCAGGAAGGGCCGTCTGTGCTGAGGCCCGCGTTCTCTCCAGGTTCGTTCCTCGGCGTTGGCTGGATGGCACTTAGCACTCCACGCACACACGGGAGAGCCGATCGAGTTTCCCGAAACAAGAGTGGAGGCGACAGGGTGCCCTCTGCCCATGCTGATTTCTCCCCCGGAACCCAGCTGGGACTCCCTCCCCAGGCTTGCACTCCAGCAGAGGGGAAAATGGCCGCCACCCTGTGGCGAGGCGAAGGAGCTGAAGCGGGGCTTCTTTAGCGGCTTCTCCCTGCCAAACCAGTGTGGAGCACTTAGCATTCCTGTGCACACCTGGAGCGGTAGTGTTAGCTCCAGGTGACAGCAGCTGAGTGGAGAGGTGCCTTCCCGGCCCGGGCTGCTTCTCCCTCGGTGGCGGCACGGGAGGAGCCCGTTCCCCAGGCGCTCGCCCACGGTAGCCGGGAAACTGCTCCCTCCCCCTCAGAGCGGTGGATGGTAGCGAAAGCACGGTTTCCGTACACTGTTGTTTCTTGGAGGTAGAGCGCAGGCGATCAGGCTTCCATGCGAAAGCGGGGCCTCGGTGCTAGCTTCATGAAACAAGTGGGGGAGTCGGGGGCTGCCTTGTGCAGCAGCCGGCGGCTCCCTCGGCGTTAGGTTTGGGACTCCCTTGCAGTGCTCCAACGCACGCACCCAACAAAATGCCTCCACCCTCGGGAGCGGCTGTTTTAGCTGGGGCACGCGTCCTCTACCGAGGTTTCCCTTCGAGTGGGGTGGCTGTCCTTCAGCCTGCACGCACCCCCCGGGGCAACGGTACCAGCCCCAGAGGCCTGGTGTGAGGGGAGAGCTCCCTGCTCTCCGGCCTGTCTCCCCCGCACCCCCCCACCCCCCCACCCCCCCCACCCCCGGCCTTACGGAATGGAGCCCGGCCCCGGGCCCCCTCACCCACAGGACCCCCTCAACTGCTTCCTCCCACACAGAGGTCGACGGTAGCTAAAGCACGGTGTCTCTGCAGTGTTGCTGCTTGGAGTTAGAACGCTTGCGGTTAGACTTCCATGCAAAAGCGGGGCCGCAGTGCTCGCTTCCTGCAACAAGCGGGGAGTCGCGTGCTGCCTTCTGCCGGGGCCTGCGTCTCACACGGAACGCGGTTTGGGCCTCCCTTGCCGGGCGCTCACGCGTGCACCCAGCACAACGCTTCCAGCCTCCGGCCTGGCTCTTGTAGCCGAAGCGGGAATTCTCTACAGGGTGGTTCCTTTGAGTTAGGGGGGTTGGCTTGAGGCCTGCGGGCGCGCCCGGGGCCAGGGGAGTAGCCTCAGAAAGGAGAGGTGAGTGGAGAGCTGCCTTGCGCACCGGCCCCTTTCTCGCTCCATTTCACGCAGGGGACCCTGTCCCCCGTCTCTCCAACACGAGCACTGTAAAATGCCTCTGGCTTCAGGAACGGCCCTGTCAACTAGAGCGCAGTCCTTCTATAGCATTCACCCTTGCTCTTAGCAGCCTGGGAACTAGGCATCCAGGCACACAGGGTGCAGCAGGGCTCAGCTCCTAAAACAAGGCGTGAGTCGACAGCAGCCTTCCTGACAGGCCTGCTTCTCAGTCCGAGTCACGTTTAGGTTCCATTTCTCATGCTTTCACAAAAGCACCCCATAGGTGACGTCCCGGCTCAGGAAGGGCCGTCTGTGCTGAGGCCCGCGTTCTCTCCAGGTTCGTTCCTCGGCGTTGGCTGGATGGCACTTAGCACTCCACGCACACACGGGAGAGCCGATCGAGTTTCCCGAAACAAGAGTTGAGGCGACAGGGTGCCCTCTGCCCATGCTGATTTCTCCCCCGGAACCCAGCTGGGACTCCCTCCCCAGGCTTGCACTCCAGCAGAGGGGAAAATGGCCGCCACCCTGTGGCGAGGCGAAGGAGCTGAAGCGGGGCTTCTTTAGCGGCTTCTCCCTGCCAAACCAGTGTGGAGCACTTAGCATTCCTGTGCACACCTGGAGCGGTAGTGTTAGCTCCAGGTGACAGCAGCTGAGTGGAGAGGTGCCTTCCCGGCCCGGGCTGCTTCTCCCTCGGTGGCGGCACGGGAGGAGCCCGTTCCCCAGGCGCTCGCCCACGGTAGCCGGGAAACTGCTCCCTCCCCCTCAGAGCGGTGGATGGTAGCGAAAGCACGGTTTCCGTACACTGTTGTTTCTTGGAGGTAGAGCGCAGGCGATCAGGCTTCCATGCGAAAGCGGGGCCTCGGTGCTAGCTTCATGAAACAAGTGGGGGAGTCGGGGGCTGCCTTGTGCAGCAGCCGGCGGCTCCCTCGGCGTTAGGTTTGGGACTCCCTTGCAGTGCTCCAACGCACGCACCCAACAAAATGCCTCCACCCTCGGGAGCGGCTGTTTTAGCTGGGGCACGCGTCCTCTACCGAGGTTTCCCTTCGAGTGGGGTGGCTGTCCTTCAGCCTGCACGCACCCCCCGGGGCAACGGTACCAGCCCCAGAGGCCTGGTGTGAGGGGAGAGCTCCCTGCTCTCCGGCCTGTCTCCCCCGCACCCCCCCACCCCCCCACCCCCCCACCCCCGGCCTTACGGAATGGAGCCCGGCCCCGGGCCCCCTCACCCACAGGACCCCCTCAACTGCTTCCTCCCACACAGAGGTCGACGGTAGCTAAAGCACGGTGTCTCTGCAGTGTTGCTGCTTGGAGTTAGAACGCTTGCGGTTAGACTTCCATGCAAAAGCGGGGCCGCAGTGCTCGCTTCCTGCAACAAGCGGGGAGTCGCGTGCTGCCTTCTGCCGGGGCCTGCGTCTCACACGGAACGCGGTTTGGGCCTCCCTTGCCGGGCGCTCACGCGTGCACCCAGCACAACGCTTCCAGCCTCCGGCCTGGCTCTTGTAGCCGAAGCGGGAATTCTCTACAGGGTGGTTCCTTTGAGTTAGGGGGGTTGGCTTGAGGCCTGCGGGCGCGCCCGGGGCCAGGGGAGTAGCCTCAGAAAGGAGAGGTGAGTGGAGAGCTGCCTTGCGCACCGGCCCCTTTCTCGCTCCATTTCACGCAGGGGACCCTGTCCCCCGTCTCTCCAACACGAGCACTGTAAAATGCCTCTGGCTTCAGGAACGGCCCTGTCAACTAGAGCGCAGTCCTTCTATAGCATTCACCCTTGCTCTTAGCAGCCTGGGAACTAGGCATCCAGGCACACAGGGTGCAGCAGGGCTCAGCTCCTAAAACAAGGCGTGAGTCGACAGCAGCCTTCCTGACAGGCCTGCTTCTCACTCCGAGTCACGTTTAGGTTCCATTTCTCATGCTTTCACAAAAGCACCCCATAGGTGACGTCCCGGCTCAGGAAGGGCCGTCTGTGCTGAGGCCCGCGTTCTCTCCAGGTTCGTTCCTCGGCGTTGGCTGGATGGCACTTAGCACTCCACGCACACACGGGAGAGCCGATCGAGTTTCCCGAAACAAGAGTGGAGGCGACAGGGTGCCCTCTGCCCATGCTGATTTCTCCCCCGGAACCCAGCTGGGACTCCCTCCCCAGGCTTGCACTCCAGCAGAGGGGAAAATGGCCGCCACCCTGTGGCGAGGCGAAGGAGCTGAAGCGGGGCTTCTTTAGCGGCTTCTCCCTGCCAAACCAGTGTGGAGCACTTAGCATTCCTGTGCACACCTGGAGCGGTAGTGTTAGCTCCAGGTGACAGCAGCTGAGTGGAGAGGTGCCTTCCCGGCCCGGGCTGCTTCTCCCTCGGTGGCGGCACGGGAGGAGCCCGTTCCCCAGGCGCTCGCCCACGGTAGCCGGGAAACTGCTCCCTCCCCCTCAGAGCGGTGGATGGTAGCGAAAGCACGGTTTCCGTACACTGTTGTTTCTTGGAGGTAGAGCGCAGGCGATCAGGCTTCCATGCGAAAGCGGGGCCTCGGTGCTAGCTTCATGAAACAAGTGGGGGAGTCGGGGGCTGCCTTGTGCAGCAGCCGGCGGCTCCCTCGGCGTTAGGTTTGGGACTCCCTTGCAGTGCTCCAACGCACGCACCCAACAAAATGCCTCCACCCTCGGGAGCGGCTGTTTTAGCTGGGGCACGCGTCCTCTACCGAGGTTTCCCTTCGAGTGGGGTGGCTGTCCTTCAGCCTGCACGCACCCCCCGGGGCAACGGTACCAGCCCCAGAGGCCTGGTGTGAGGGGAGAGCTCCCTGCTCTCCGGCCTGTCTCCCCCGCACCCCCCCACCCCCCCACCCCCCCACCCCCGGCCTTACGGAATGGAGCCCGGCCCCGGGCCCCCTCACCCACAGGACCCCCTCAACTGCTTCCTCCCACACAGAGGTCGACGGTAGCTAAAGCACGGTGTCTCTGCAGTGTTGCTGCTTGGAGTTAGAACGCTTGCGGTTAGACTTCCATGCAAAAGCGGGGCCGCAGTGCTCGCTTCCTGCAACAAGCGGGGAGTCGCGTGCTGCCTTCTGCCGGGGCCTGCGTCTCACACGGAACGCGGTTTGGGCCTCCCTTGCCGGGCGCTCACGCGTGCACCCAGCACAACGCTTCCAGCCTCCGGCCTGGCTCTTGTAGCCGAAGCGGGAATTCTCTACAGGGTGGTTCCTTTGAGTTAGGGGGGTTGGCTTGAGGCCTGCGGGCGCGCCCGGGGCCAGGGGAGTAGCCTCAGAAAGGAGAGGTGAGTGGAGAGCTGCCTTGCGCACCGGCCCCTTTCTCGCTCCATTTCACGCAGGGGACCCTGTCCCCCGTCTCTCCAACACGAGCACTGTAAAATGCCTCTGGCTTCAGGAACGGCCCTGTCAACTAGAGCGCAGTCCTTCTATAGCATTCACCCTTGCTCTTAGCAGCCTGGGAACTAGGCATCCAGGCACACAGGGTGCAGCAGGGCTCAGCTCCTAAAACAAGGCGTGAGTCGACAGCAGCCTTCCTGACAGGCCTGCTTCTCACTCCGAGTCACGTTTAGGTTCCATTTCTCATGCTTTCACAAAAGCACCCCATAGGTGACGTCCCGGCTCAGGAAGGGCCGTCTGTGCTGAGGCCCGCGTTCTCTCCAGGTTCGTTCCTCGGCGTTGGCTGGATGGCACTTAGCACTCCACGCACACACGGGAGAGCCGATCGAGTTTCCCGAAACAAGAGTGGAGGCGACAGGGTGCCCTCTGCCCATGCTGATTTCTCCCCCGGAACCCAGCTGGGACTCCCTCCCCAGGCTTGCACTCCAGCAGAGGGGAAAATGGCCGCCACCCTGTGGCGAGGCGAAGGAGCTGAAGCGGGGCTTCTTTAGCGGCTTCTCCCTGCCAAACCAGTGTGGAGCACTTAGCATTCCTGTGCACACCTGGAGCGGTAGTGTTAGCTCCAGGTGACAGCAGCTGAGTGGAGAGGTGCCTTCCCGGCCCGGGCTGCTTCTCCCTCGGTGGCGGCACGGGAGGAGCCCGTTCCCCAGGCGCTCGCCCACGGTAGCCGGGAAACTGCTCCCTCCCCCTCAGAGCGGTGGATGGTAGCGAAAGCACGGTTTCCGTACACTGTTGTTTCTTGGAGGTAGAGCGCAGGCGATCAGGCTTCCATGCGAAAGCGGGGCCTCGGTGCTAGCTTCATGAAACAAGTGGGGGAGTCGGGGGCTGCCTTGTGCAGCAGCCGGCGGCTCCCTCGGCGTTAGGTTTGGGACTCCCTTGCAGTGCTCCAACGCACGCACCCAACCAAATGCCTCCACCCTCGGGAGCGGCTGTTTTAGCTGGGGCACGCGTCCTCTACCGAGGTTTCCCTTCGAGTGGGGTGGCTGTCCTTCAGCCTGCACGCACCCCCCGGGGCAACGGTACCAGCCCCAGAGGCCTGGTGTGAGGGGAGAGCTCCCTGCTCTCCGGCCTGTCTCCCCCGCACCCCCCCACCCCCCCACCCCCCCACCCCCGGCCTTACGGAATGGAGCCCGGCCCCGGGCCCCCTCACCCACAGGACCCCCTCAACTGCTTCCTCCCACACAGAGGTCGACGGTAGCTAAAGCACGGTGTCTCTGCAGTGTTGCTGCTTGGAGTTAGAACGCTTGCGGTTAGACTTCCATGCAAAAGCGGGGCCGCAGTGCTCGCTTCCTGCAACAAGCGGGGAGTCGCGTGCTGCCTTCTGCCGGGGCCTGCGTCTCACACGGAACGCGGTTTGGGCCTCCCTTGCCGGGCGCTCACGCGTGCACCCAGCACAACGCTTCCAGCCTCCGGCCTGGCTCTTGTAGCCGAAGCGGGAATTCTCTACAGGGTGGTTCCTTTGAGTTAGGGGGGTTGGCTTGAGGCCTGCGGGCGCGCCCGGGGCCAGGGGAGTAGCCTCAGAAAGGAGAGGTGAGTGGAGAGCTGCCTTGCGCACCGGCCCCTTTCTCGCTCCATTTCACGCAGGGGACCCTGTCCCCCGTCTCTCCAACACGAGCACTGTAAAATGCCTCTGGCTTCAGGAACGGCCCTGTCAACTAGAGCGCAGTCCTTCTATAGCATTCACCCTTGCTCTTAGCAGCCTGGGAACTAGGCATCCAGGCACACAGGGTGCAGCAGGGCTCAGCTCCTAAAACAAGGCGTGAGTCGACAGCAGCCTTCCTGACAGGCCTGCTTCTCACTCCGAGTCACGTTTAGGTTCCATTTCTCATGCTTTCACAAAAGCACCCCATAGGTGACGTCCCGGCTCAGGAAGGGCCGTCTGTGCTGAGGCCCGCGTTCTCTCCAGGTTCGTTCCTCGGCGTTGGCTGGATGGCACTTAGCACTCCACGCACACACGGGAGAGCCGATCGAGTTTCCCGAAACAAGAGTTGAGGCGACAGGGTGCCCTCTGCCCATGCTGATTTCTCCCCCGGAACCCAGCTGGGACTCCCTCCCCAGGCTTGCACTCCAGCAGAGGGGAAAATGGCCGCCACCCTGTGGCGAGGCGAAGGAGCTGAAGCGGGGCTTCTTTAGCGGCTTCTCCCTGCCAAACCAGTGTGGAGCACTTAGCATTCCTGTGCACACCTGGAGCGGTAGTGTTAGCTCCAGGTGACAGCAGCTGAGTGGAGAGGTGCCTTCCCGGCCCGGGCTGCTTCTCCCTCGGTGGCGGCACGGGAGGAGCCTGTTCCCCAGGCGCTCGCCCACGGTAGCCGGGAAACTGCTCCCTCCCCCTCAGAGCGGTGGATGGTAGCGAAAGCACGGTTTCCGTACACTGTTGTTTCTTGGAGGTAGAGCGCAGGCGATCAGGCTTCCATGCGAAAGCGGGGCCTCGGTGCTAGCTTCATGAAACAAGTGGGGGAGTCGGGGGCTGCCTTGTGCAGCAGCCGGCGGCTCCCTCGGCGTTAGGTTTGGGACTCCCTTGCAGTGCTCCAACGCACGCACCCAACAAAATGCCTCCACCCTCGGGAGCGGCTGTTTTAGCTGGGGCACGCGTCCTCTACCGAGGTTTCCCTTCGAGTGGGGTGGCTGTCCTTCAGCCTGCACGCACCCCCCGGGGCAACGGTACCAGCCCCAGAGGCCTGGTGTGAGGGGAGAGCTCCCTGCTCTCCGGCCTGTCTCCCCCGCACCCCCCCACCCCCCCACCCCCCCACCCCCGGCCTTACGGAATGGAGCCCGGCCCCGGGCCCCCTCACCCACAGGACCCCCTCAACTGCTTCCTCCCACACAGAGGTCGACGGTAGCTAAAGCACGGTGTCTCTGCAGTGTTGCTGCTTGGAGTTAGAACGCTTGCGGTTAGACTTCCATGCAAAAGCGGGGCCGCAGTGCTCGCTTCCTGCAACAAGCGGGGAGTCGCGTGCTGCCTTCTGCCGGGGCCTGCGTCTCACACGGAACGCGGTTTGGGCCTCCCTTGCCGGGCGCTCACGCGTGCACCCAGCACAACGCTTCCAGCCTCCGGCCTGGCTCTTGTAGCCGAAGCGGGAATTCTCTACAGGGTGGTTCCTTTGAGTTAGGGGGGTTGGCTTGAGGCCTGCGGGCGCGCCCGGGGCCAGGGGAGTAGCCTCAGAAAGGAGAGGTGAGTGGAGAGCTGCCTTGCGCACCGGCCCCTTTCTCGCTCCATTTCACGCAGGGGACCCTGTCCCCCGTCTCTCCAACACGAGCACTGTAAAATGCCTCTGGCTTCAGGAACGGCCCTGTCAACTAGAGCGCAGTCCTTCTATAGCATTCACCCTTGCTCTTAGCAGCCTGGGAACTAGGCATCCAGGCACACAGGGTGCAGCAGGGCTCAGCTCCTAAAACAAGGCGTGAGTCGACAGCAGCCTTCCTGACAGGCCTGCTTCTCAGTCCGAGTCACGTTTAGGTTCCATTTCTCATGCTTTCACAAAAGCACCCCATAGGTGACGTCCCGGCTCAGGAAGGGCCGTCTGTGCTGAGGCCCGCGTTCTCTCCAGGTTCGTTCCTCGGCGTTGGCTGGATGGCACTTAGCACTCCACGCACACACGGGAGAGCCGATCGAGTTTCCCGAAACAAGAGTGGAGGCGACAGGGTGCCCTCTGCCCATGCTGATTTCTCCCCCGGAACCCAGCTGGGACTCCCTCCCCAGGCTTGCACTCCAGCAGAGGGGAAAATGGCCGCCACCCTGTGGCGAGGCGAAGGAGCTGAAGCGGGGCTTCTTTAGCGGCTTCTCCCTGCCAAACCAGTGTGGAGCACTTAGCATTCCTGTGCACACCTGGAGCGGTAGTGTTAGCTCCAGGTGACAGCAGCTGAGTGGAGAGGTGCCTTCCCGGCCCGGGCTGCTTCTCCCTCGGTGGCGGCACGGGAGGAGCCCGTTCCCCAGGCGCTCGCCCACGGTAGCCGGGAAACTGCTCCCTCCCCCTCAGAGCGGTGGATGGTAGCGAAAGCACGGTTTCCGTACACTGTTGTTTCTTGGAGGTAGAGCGCAGGCGATCAGGCTTCCATGCGAAAGCGGGGCCTCGGTGCTAGCTTCATGAAACAAGTGGGGGAGTCGGGGGCTGCCTTGTGCAGCAGCCGGCGGCTCCCTCGGCGTTAGGTTTGGGACTCCCTTGCAGTGCTCCAACGCACGCACCCAACAAAATGCCTCCACCCTCGGGAGCGGCTGTTTTAGCTGGGGCACGCGTCCTCTACCGAGGTTTCCCTTCGAGTGGGGTGGCTGTCCTTCAGCCTGCACGCACCCCCCGGGGCAACGGTACCAGCCCCAGAGGCCTGGTGTGAGGGGAGAGCTCCCTGCTCTCCGGCCTGTCTCCCCCGCACCCCCCCACCCCCCCCACCCCCCCACCCCCGGCCTTACGGAATGGAGCCCGGCCCCGGGCCCCCTCACCCACAGGACCCCCTCAACTGCTTCCTCCCACACAGAGGTCGACGGTAGCTAAAGCACGGTGTCTCTGCAGTGTTGCTGCTTGGAGTTAGAACGCTTGCGGTTAGACTTCCATGCAAAAGCGGGGCCGCAGTGCTCGCTTCCTGCAACAAGCGGGGAGTCGCGTGCTGCCTTCTGCCGGGGCCTGCGTCTCACACGGAACGCGGTTTGGGCCTCCCTTGCCGGGCGCTCACGCGTGCACCCAGCACAACGCTTCCAGCCTCCGGCCTGGCTCTTGTAGCCGAAGCGGGAATTCTCTACAGGGTGGTTCCTTTGAGTTAGGGGGGTTGGCTTGAGGCCTGCGGGCGCGCCCGGGGCCAGGGGAGTAGCCTCAGAAAGGAGAGGTGAGTGGAGAGCTGCCTTGCGCACCGGCCCCTTTCTCGCTCCATTTCACGCAGGGGACCCTGTCCCCCGTCTCTCCAACACGAGCACTGTAAAATGCCTCTGGCTTCAGGAACGGCCCTGTCAACTAGAGCGCAGTCCTTCTATAGCATTCACCCTTGCTCTTAGCAGCCTGGGAACTAGGCATCCAGGCACACAGGGTGCAGCAGGGCTCAGCTCCTAAAACAAGGCGTGAGTCGACAGCAGCCTTCCTGACAGGCCTGCTTCTCACTCCGAGTCACGTTTAGGTTCCATTTCTCATGCTTTCACAAAAGCACCCCATAGGTGACGTCCCGGCTCAGGAAGGGCCGTCTGTGCTGAGGCCCGCGTTCTCTCCAGGTTCGTTCCTCGGCGTTGGCTGGATGGCACTTAGCACTCCACGCACACACGGGAGAGCCGATCGAGTTTCCCGAAACAAGAGTTGAGGCGACAGGGTGCCCTCTGCCCATGCTGATTTCTCCCCCGGAACCCAGCTGGGACTCCCTCCCCAGGCTTGCACTCCAGCAGAGGGGAAAATGGCCGCCACCCTGTGGCGAGGCGAAGGAGCTGAAGCGGGGCTTCTTTAGCGGCTTCTCCCTGCCAAACCAGTGTGGAGCACTTAGCATTCCTGTGCACACCTGGAGCGGTAGTGTTAGCTCCAGGTGACAGCAGCTGAGTGGAGAGGTGCCTTCCCGGCCCGGGCTGCTTCTCCCTCGGTGGCGGCACGGGAGGAGCCCGTTCCCCAGGCGCTCGCCCACGGTAGCCGGGAAACTGCTCCCTCCCCCTCAGAGCGGTGGATGGTAGCGAAAGCACGGTTTCCGTACACTGTTGTTTCTTGGAGGTAGAGCGCAGGCGATCAGGCTTCCATGCGAAAGCGGGGCCTCGGTGCTAGCTTCATGAAACAAGTGGGGGAGTCGGGGGCTGCCTTGTGCAGCAGCCGGCGGCTCCCTCGGCGTTAGGTTTGGGACTCCCTTGCAGTGCTCCAACGCACGCACCCAACAAAATGCCTCCACCCTCGGGAGCGGCTGTTTTAGCTGGGGCACGCGTCCTCTACCGAGGTTTCCCTTCGAGTGGGGTGGCTGTCCTTCAGCCTGCACGCACCCCCCGGGGCAACGGTACCAGCCCCAGAGGCCTGGTGTGAGGGGAGAGCTCCCTGCTCTCCGGCCTGTCTCCCCCGCACCCCCCCACCCCCCCACCCCCCCACCCCCGGCCTTACGGAATGGAGCCCGGCCCCGGGCCCCCTCACCCACAGGACCCCCTCAACTGCTTCCTCCCACACAGAGGTCGACGGTAGCTAAAGCACGGTGTCTCTGCAGTGTTGCTGCTTGGAGTTAGAACGCTTGCGGTTAGACTTCCATGCAAAAGCGGGGCCGCAGTGCTCGCTTCCTGCAACAAGCGGGGAGTCGCGTGCTGCCTTCTGCCGGGGCCTGCGTCTCACACGGAACGCGGTTTGGGCCTCCCTTGCCGGGCGCTCACGCGTGCACCCAGCACAACGCTTCCAGCCTCCGGCCTGGCTCTTGTAGCCGAAGCGGGAATTCTCTACAGGGTGGTTCCTTTGAGTTAGGGGGGTTGGCTTGAGGCCTGCGGGCGCGCCCGGGGCCAGGGGAGTAGCCTCAGAAAGGAGAGGTGAGTGGAGAGCTGCCTTGCGCACCGGCCCCTTTCTCGCTCCATTTCACGCAGGGGACCCTGTCCCCCGTCTCTCCAACACGAGCACTGTAAAATGCCTCTGGCTTCAGGAACGGCCCTGTCAACTAGAGCGCAGTCCTTCTATAGCATTCACCCTTGCTCTTAGCAGCCTGGGAACTAGGCATCCAGGCACACAGGGTGCAGCAGGGCTCAGCTCCTAAAACAAGGCGTGAGTCGACAGCAGCCTTCCTGACAGGCCTGCTTCTCAGTCCGAGTCACGTTTAGGTTCCATTTCTCATGCTTTCACAAAAGCACCCCATAGGTGACGTCCCGGCTCAGGAAGGGCCGTCTGTGCTGAGGCCCGCGTTCTCTCCAGGTTCGTTCCTCGGCGTTGGCTGGATGGCACTTAGCACTCCACGCACACACGGGAGAGCCGATCGAGTTTCCCGAAACAAGAGTTGAGGCGACAGGGTGCCCTCTGCCCATGCTGATTTCTCCCCCGGAACCCAGCTGGGACTCCCTCCCCAGGCTTGCACTCCAGCAGAGGGGAAAATGGCCGCCACCCTGTGGCGAGGCGAAGGAGCTGAAGCGGGGCTTCTTTAGCGGCTTCTCCCTGCCAAACCAGTGTGGAGCACTTAGCATTCCTGTGCACACCTGGAGCGGTAGTGTTAGCTCCAGGTGACAGCAGCTGAGTGGAGAGGTGCCTTCCCGGCCCGGGCTGCTTCTCCCTCGGTGGCGGCACGGGAGGAGCCCGTTCCCCAGGCGCTCGCCCACGGTAGCCGGGAAACTGCTCCCTCCCCCTCAGAGCGGTGGATGGTAGCGAAAGCACGGTTTCCGTACACTGTTGTTTCTTGGAGGTAGAGCGCAGGCGATCAGGCTTCCATGCGAAAGCGGGGCCTCGGTGCTAGCTTCATGAAACAAGTGGGGGAGTCGGGGGCTGCCTTGTGCAGCAGCCGGCGGCTCCCTCGGCGTTAGGTTTGGGACTCCCTTGCAGTGCTCCAACGCACGCACCCAACAAAATGCCTCCACCCTCGGGAGCGGCTGTTTTAGCTGGGGCACGCGTCCTCTACCGAGGTTTCCCTTCGAGTGGGGTGGCTGTCCTTCAGCCTGCACGCACCCCCCGGGGCAACGGTACCAGCCCCAGAGGCCTGGTGTGAGGGGAGAGCTCCCTGCTCTCCGGCCTGTCTCCCCCGCACCCCCCCACCCCCCCACCCCCCCACCCCCGGCCTTACGGAATGGAGCCCGGCCCCGGGCCCCCTCACCCACAGGACCCCCTCAACTGCTTCCTCCCACACAGAGGTCGACGGTAGCTAAAGCACGGTGTCTCTGCAGTGTTGCTGCTTGGAGTTAGAACGCTTGCGGTTAGACTTCCATGCAAAAGCGGGGCCGCAGTGCTCGCTTCCTGCAACAAGCGGGGAGTCGCGTGCTGCCTTCTGCCGGGGCCTGCGTCTCACACGGAACGCGGTTTGGGCCTCCCTTGCCGGGCGCTCACGCGTGCACCCAGCACAACGCTTCCAGCCTCCGGCCTGGCTCTTGTAGCCGAAGCGGGAATTCTCTACAGGGTGGTTCCTTTGAGTTAGGGGGGTTGGCTTGAGGCCTGCGGGCGCGCCCGGGGCCAGGGGAGTAGCCTCAGAAAGGAGAGGTGAGTGGAGAGCTGCCTTGCGCACCGGCCCCTTTCTCGCTCCATTTCACGCAGGGGACCCTGTCCCCCGTCTCTCCAACACGAGCACTGTAAAATGCCTCTGGCTTCAGGAACGGCCCTGTCAACTAGAGCGCAGTCCTTCTATAGCATTCACCCTTGCTCTTAGCAGCCTGGGAACTAGGCATCCAGGCACACAGGGTGCAGCAGGGCTCAGCTCCTAAAACAAGGCGTGAGTCGACAGCAGCCTTCCTGACAGGCCTGCTTCTCAGTCCGAGTCACGTTTAGGTTCCATTTCTCATGCTTTCACAAAAGCACCCCATAGGTGACGTCCCGGCTCAGGAAGGGCCGTCTGTGCTGAGGCCCGCGTTCTCTCCAGGTTCGTTCCTCGGCGTTGGCTGGATGGCACTTAGCACTCCACGCACACACGGGAGAGCCGATCGAGTTTCCCGAAACAAGAGTTGAGGCGACAGGGTGCCCTCTGCCCATGCTGATTTCTCCCCCGGAACCCAGCTGGGACTCCCTCCCCAGGCTTGCACTCCAGCAGAGGGGAAAATGGCCGCCACCCTGTGGCGAGGCGAAGGAGCTGAAGCGGGGCTTCTTTAGCGGCTTCTCCCTGCCAAACCAGTGTGGAGCACTTAGCATTCCTGTGCACACCTGGAGCGGTAGTGTTAGCTCCAGGTGACAGCAGCTGAGTGGAGAGGTGCCTTCCCGGCCCGGGCTGCTTCTCCCTCGGTGGCGGCACGGGAGGAGCCCGTTCCCCAGGCGCTCACCCACGGTAGCCGGGAAACTGCTCCCTCCCCCTCAGAGCGGTGGATGGTAGCGAAAGCACGGTTTCCGTACACTGTTGTTTCTTGGAGGTAGAGCGCAGGCGATCAGGCTTCCATGCGAAAGCGGGGCCTCGGTGCTAGCTTCATGAAACAAGTGGGGGAGTCGGGGGCTGCCTTGTGCAGCAGCCGGCGGCTCCCTCGGCGTTAGGTTTGGGACTCCCTTGCAGTGCTCCAACGCACGCACCCAACAAAATGCCTCCACCCTCGGGAGCGGCTGTTTTAGCTGGGGCACGCGTCCTCTACCGAGGTTTCCCTTCGAGTGGGGTGGCTGTCCTTCAGCCTGCACGCACCCCCCGGGGCAACGGTACCAGCCCCAGAGGCCTGGTGTGAGGGGAGAGCTCCCTGCTCTCCGGCCTGTCTCCCCCGCACCCCCCCACCCCCCCACCCCCCCACCCCCGGCCTTACGGAATGGAGCCCGGCCCCGGGCCCCCTCACCCACAGGACCCCCTCAACTGCTTCCTCCCACACAGAGGTCGACGGTAGCTAAAGCACGGTGTCTCTGCAGTGTTGCTGCTTGGAGTTAGAACGCTTGCGGTTAGACTTCCATGCAAAAGCGGGGCCGCAGTGCTCGCTTCCTGCAACAAGCGGGGAGTCGCGTGCTGCCTTCTGCCGGGGCCTGCGTCTCACACGGAACGCGGTTTGGGCCTCCCTTGCCGGGCGCTCACGCGTGCACCCAGCACAACGCTTCCAGCCTCCGGCCTGGCTCTTGTAGCCGAAGCGGGAATTCTCTACAGGGTGGTTCCTTTGAGTTAGGGGGGTTGGCTTGAGGCCTGCGGGCGCGCCCGGGGCCAGGGGAGTAGCCTCAGAAAGGAGAGGTGAGTGGAGAGCTGCCTTGCGCACCGGCCCCTTTCTCGCTCCATTTCACGCAGGGGACCCTGTCCCCCGTCTCTCCAACACGAGCACTGTAAAATGCCTCTGGCTTCAGGAACGGCCCTGTCAACTAGAGCGCAGTCCTTCTATAGCATTCACCCTTGCTCTTAGCAGCCTGGGAACTAGGCATCCAGGCACACAGGGTGCAGCAGGGCTCAGCTCCTAAAACAAGGCGTGAGTCGACAGCAGCCTTCCTGACAGGCCTGCTTCTCAGTCCGAGTCACGTTTAGGTTCCATTTCTCATGCTTTCACAAAAGCACCCCATAGGTGACGTCCCGGCTCAGGAAGGGCCGTCTGTGCTGAGGCCCGCGTTCTCTCCAGGTTCGTTCCTCGGCGTTGGCTGGATGGCACTTAGCACTCCACGCACACACGGGAGAGCCGATCGAGTTTCCCGAAACAAGAGTGGAGGCGACAGGGTGCCCTCTGCCCATGCTGATTTCTCCCCCGGAACCCAGCTGGGACTCCCTCCCCAGGCTTGCACTCCAGCAGAGGGGAAAATGGCCGCCACCCTGTGGCGAGGCGAAGGAGCTGAAGCGGGGCTTCTTTAGCGGCTTCTCCCTGCCAAACCAGTGTGGAGCACTTAGCATTCCTGTGCACACCTGGAGCGGTAGTGTTAGCTCCAGGTGACAGCAGCTGAGTGGAGAGGTGCCTTCCCGGCCCGGGCTGCTTCTCCCTCGGTGGCGGCACGGGAGGAGCCCGTTCCCCAGGCGCTCGCCCACGGTAGCCGGGAAACTGCTCCCTCCCCCTCAGAGCGGTGGATGGTAGCGAAAGCACGGTTTCCGTACACTGTTGTTTCTTGGAGGTAGAGCGCAGGCGATCAGGCTTCCATGCGAAAGCGGGGCCTCGGTGCTAGCTTCATGAAACAAGTGGGGGAGTCGGGGGCTGCCTTGTGCAGCAGCCGGCGGCTCCCTCGGCGTTAGGTTTGGGACTCCCTTGCAGTGCTCCAACGCACGCACGGAACAAAATGCCTCCACCCTCGGGAGCGGCTGTTTTAGCTGGGGCACGCGTCCTCTACCGAGGTTTCCCTTCGAGTGGGGTGGCTGTCCTTCAGCCTGCACGCACCCCCCGGGGCAACGGTACCAGCCCCAGAGGCCTGGTGTGAGGGGAGAGCTCCCTGCTCTCCGGCCTGTCTCCCCCGCACCCCCCCACCCCCCCACCCCCCCACCCCCGGCCTTACGGAATGGAGCCCGGCCCCGGGCCCCCTCACCCACAGGACCCCCTCAACTGCTTCCTCCCACACAGAGGTCGACGGTAGCTAAAGCACGGTGTCTCTGCAGTGTTGCTGCTTGGAGTTAGAACGCTTGCGGTTAGACTTCCATGCAAAAGCGGGGCCGCAGTGCTCGCTTCCTGCAACAAGCGGGGAGTCGCGTGCTGCCTTCTGCCGGGGCCTGCGTCTCACACGGAACGCGGTTTGGGCCTCCCTTGCCGGGCGCTCACGCGTGCACCCAGCACAACGCTTCCAGCCTCCGGCCTGGCTCTTGTAGCCGAAGCGGGAATTCTCTACAGGGTGGTTCCTTTGAGTTAGGGGGGTTGGCTTGAGGCCTGCGGGCGCGCCCGGGGCCAGGGGAGTAGCCTCAGAAAGGAGAGGTGAGTGGAGAGCTGCCTTGCGCACCGGCCCCTTTCTCGCTCCATTTCACGCAGGGGACCCTGTCCCCCGTCTCTCCAACACGAGCACTGTAAAATGCCTCTGGCTTCAGGAACGGCCCTGTCAACTAGAGCGCAGTCCTTCTATAGCATTCACCCTTGCTCTTAGCAGCCTGGGAACTAGGCATCCAGGCACACAGGGTGCAGCAGGGCTCAGCTCCTAAAACAAGGCGTGAGTCGACAGCAGCCTTCCTGACAGGCCTGCTTCTCAGTCCGAGTCACGTTTAGGTTCCATTTCTCATGCTTTCACAAAAGCACCCCATAGGTGACGTCCCGGCTCAGGAAGGGCCGTCTGTGCTGAGGCCCGCGTTCTCTCCAGGTTCGTTCCTCGGCGTTGGCTGGATGGCACTTAGCACTCCACGCACACACGGGAGAGCCGATCGAGTTTCCCGAAACAAGAGTGGAGGCGACAGGGTGCCCTCTGCCCATGCTGATTTCTCCCCCGGAACCCAGCTGGGACTCCCTCCCCAGGCTTGCACTCCAGCAGAGGGGAAAATGGCCGCCACCCTGTGGCGAGGCGAAGGAGCTGAAGCGGGGCTTCTTTAGCGGCTTCTCCCTGCCAAACCAGTGTGGAGCACTTAGCATTCCTGTGCACACCTGGAGCGGTAGTGTTAGCTCCAGGTGACAGCAGCTGAGTGGAGAGGTGCCTTCCCGGCCCGGGCTGCTTCTCCCTCGGTGGCGGCACGGGAGGAGCCCGTTCCCCAGGCGCTCGCCCACGGTAGCCGGGAAACTGCTCCCTCCCCCTCAGAGCGGTGGATGGTAGCGAAAGCACGGTTTCCGTACACTGTTGTTTCTTGGAGGTAGAGCGCAGGCGATCAGGCTTCCATGCGAAAGCGGGGCCTCGGTGCTAGCTTCATGAAACAAGTGGGGGAGTCGGGGGCTGCCTTGTGCAGCAGCCGGCGGCTCCCTCGGCGTTAGGTTTGGGACTCCCTTGCAGTGCTCCAACGCACGCACCCAACAAAATGCCTCCACCCTCGGGAGCGGCTGTTTTAGCTGGGGCACGCGTCCTCTACCGAGGTTTCCCTTCGAGTGGGGTGGCTGTCCTTCAGCCTGCACGCACCCCCCGGGGCAACGGTACCAGCCCCAGAGGCCTGGTGTGAGGGGAGAGCTCCCTGCTCTCCGGCCTGTCTCCCCCGCACCCCCCCACCCCCCCACCCCCCCCACCCCCGGCCTTACGGAATGGAGCCCGGCCCCGGGCCCCCTCACCCACAGGACCCCCTCAACTGCTTCCTCCCACACAGAGGTCGACGGTAGCTAAAGCACGGTGTCTCTGCAGTGTTGCTGCTTGGAGTTAGAACGCTTGCGGTTAGACTTCCATGCAAAAGCGGGGCCGCAGTGCTCGCTTCCTGCAACAAGCGGGGAGTCGCGTGCTGCCTTCTGCCGGGGCCTGCGTCTCACACGGAACGCGGTTTGGGCCTCCCTTGCCGGGCGCTCACGCGTGCACCCAGCACAACGCTTCCAGCCTCCGGCCTGGCTCTTGTAGCCGAAGCGGGAATTCTCTACAGGGTGGTTCCTTTGAGTTAGGGGGGTTGGCTTGAGGCCTGCGGGCGCGCCCGGGGCCAGGGGAGTAGCCTCAGAAAGGAGAGGTGAGTGGAGAGCTGCCTTGCGCACCGGCCCCTTTCTCGCTCCATTTCACGCAGGGGACCCTGTCCCCCGTCTCTCCAACACGAGCACTGTAAAATGCCTCTGGCTTCAGGAACGGCCCTGTCAACTAGAGCGCAGTCCTTCTATAGCATTCACCCTTGCTCTTAGCAGCCTGGGAACTAGGCATCCAGGCACACAGGGTGCAGCAGGGCTCAGCTCCTAAAACAAGGCGTGAGTCGACAGCAGCCTTCCTGACAGGCCTGCTTCTCAGTCCGAGTCACGTTTAGGTTCCATTTCTCATGCTTTCACAAAAGCACCCCATAGGTGACGTCCCGGCTCAGGAAGGGCCGTCTGTGCTGAGGCCCGCGTTCTCTCCAGGTTCGTTCCTCGGCGTTGGCTGGATGGCACTTAGCACTCCACGCACACACGGGAGAGCCGATCGAGTTTCCCGAAACAAGAGTGGAGGCGACAGGGTGCCCTCTGCCCATGCTGATTTCTCCCCCGGAACCCAGCTGGGACTCCCTCCCCAGGCTTGCACTCCAGCAGAGGGGAAAATGGCCGCCACCCTGTGGCGAGGCGAAGGAGCTGAAGCGGGGCTTCTTTAGCGGCTTCTCCCTGCCAAACCAGTGTGGAGCACTTAGCATTCCTGTGCACACCTGGAGCGGTAGTGTTAGCTCCAGGTGACAGCAGCTGAGTGGAGAGGTGCCTTCCCGGCCCGGGCTGCTTCTCCCTCGGTGGCGGCACGGGAGGAGCCCGTTCCCCAGGCGCTCACCCACGGTAGCCGGGAAACTGCTCCCTCCCCCTCAGAGCGGTGGATGGTAGCGAAAGCACGGTTTCCGTACACTGTTGTTTCTTGGAGGTAGAGCGCAGGCGATCAGGCTTCCATGCGAAAGCGGGGCCTCGGTGCTAGCTTCATGAAACAAGTGGGGGAGTCGGGGGCTGCCTTGTGCAGCAGCCGGCGGCTCCCTCGGCGTTAGGTTTGGGACTCCCTTGCAGTGCTCCAACGCACGCACCCAACAAAATGCCTCCACCCTCGGGAGCGGCTGTTTTAGCTGGGGCACGCGTCCTCTACCGAGGTTTCCCTTCGAGTGGGGTGGCTGTCCTTCAGCCTGCACGCACCCCCCGGGGCAACGGTACCAGCCCCAGAGGCCTGGTGTGAGGGGAGAGCTCCCTGCTCTCCGGCCTGTCTCCCCCGCACCCCCCCACCCCCCCACCCCCCCACCCCCGGCCTTACGGAATGGAGCCCGGCCCCGGGCCCCCTCACCCACAGGACCCCCTCAACTGCTTCCTCCCACACAGAGGTCGACGGTAGCTAAAGCACGGTGTCTCTGCAGTGTTGCTGCTTGGAGTTAGAACGCTTGCGGTTAGACTTCCATGCAAAAGCGGGGCCGCAGTGCTCGCTTCCTGCAACAAGCGGGGAGTCGCGTGCTGCCTTCTGCCGGGGCCTGCGTCTCACACGGAACGCGGTTTGGGCCTCCCTTGCCGGGCGCTCACGCGTGCACCCAGCACAACGCTTCCAGCCTCCGGCCTGGCTCTTGTAGCCGAAGCGGGAATTCTCTACAGGGTGGTTCCTTTGAGTTAGGGGGGTTGGCTTGAGGCCTGCGGGCGCGCCCGGGGCCAGGGGAGTAGCCTCAGAAAGGAGAGGTGAGTGGAGAGCTGCCTTGCGCACCGGCCCCTTTCTCGCTCCATTTCACGCAGGGGACCCTGTCCCCCGTCTCTCCAACACGAGCACTGTAAAATGCCTCTGGCTTCAGGAACGGCCCTGTCAACTAGAGCGCAGTCCTTCTATAGCATTCACCCTTGCTCTTAGCAGCCTGGGAACTAGGCATCCAGGCACACAGGGTGCAGCAGGGCTCAGCTCCTAAAACAAGGCGTGAGTCGACAGCAGCCTTCCTGACAGGCCTGCTTCTCACTCCGAGTCACGTTTAGGTTCCATTTCTCATGCTTTCACAAAAGCACCCCATAGGTGACGTCCCGGCTCAGGAAGGGCCGTCTGTGCTGAGGCCCGCGTTCTCTCCAGGTTCGTTCCTCGGCGTTGGCTGGATGGCACTTAGCACTCCACGCACACACGGGAGAGCCGATCGAGTTTCCCGAAACAAGAGTGGAGGCGACAGGGTGCCCTCTGCCCATGCTGATTTCTCCCCCGGAACCCAGCTGGGACTCCCTCCCCAGGCTTGCACTCCAGCAGAGGGGAAAATGGCCGCCACCCTGTGGCGAGGCGAAGGAGCTGAAGCGGGGCTTCTTTAGCGGCTTCTCCCTGCCAAACCAGTGTGGAGCACTTAGCATTCCTGTGCACACCTGGAGCGGTAGTGTTAGCTCCAGGTGACAGCAGCTGAGTGGAGAGGTGCCTTCCCGGCCCGGGCTGCTTCTCCCTCGGTGGCGGCACGGGAGGAGCCCGTTCCCCAGGCGCTCGCCCACGGTAGCCGGGAAACTGCTCCCTCCCCCTCAGAGCGGTGGATGGTAGCGAAAGCACGGTTTCCGTACACTGTTGTTTCTTGGAGGTAGAGCGCAGGCGATCAGGCTTCCATGCGAAAGCGGGGCCTCGGTGCTAGCTTCATGAAACAAGTGGGGGAGTCGGGGGCTGCCTTGTGCAGCAGCCGGCGGCTCCCTCGGCGTTAGGTTTGGGACTCCCTTGCAGTGCTCCAACGCACGCACCCAACAAAATGCCTCCACCCTCGGGAGCGGCTGTTTTAGCTGGGGCACGCGTCCTCTACCGAGGTTTCCCTTCGAGTGGGGTGGCTGTCCTTCAGCCTGCACGCACCCCCCGGGGCAACGGTACCAGCCCCAGAGGCCTGGTGTGAGGGGAGAGCTCCCTGCTCTCCGGCCTGTCTCCCCCGCACCCCCCCACCCCCCCACCCCCCCACCCCCGGCCTTACGGAATGGAGCCCGGCCCCGGGCCCCCTCACCCACAGGACCCCCTCAACTGCTTCCTCCCACACAGAGGTCGACGGTAGCTAAAGCACGGTGTCTCTGCAGTGTTGCTGCTTGGAGTTAGAACGCTTGCGGTTAGACTTCCATGCAAAAGCGGGGCCGCAGTGCTCGCTTCCTGCAACAAGCGGGGAGTCGCGTGCTGCCTTCTGCCGGGGCCTGCGTCTCACACGGAACGCGGTTTGGGCCTCCCTTGCCGGGCGCTCACGCGTGCACCCAGCACAACGCTTCCAGCCTCCGGCCTGGCTCTTGTAGCCGAAGCGGGAATTCTCTACAGGGTGGTTCCTTTGAGTTAGGGGGGTTGGCTTGAGGCCTGCGGGCGCGCCCGGGGCCAGGGGAGTAGCCTCAGAAAGGAGAGGTGAGTGGAGAGCTGCCTTGCGCACCGGCCCCTTTCTCGCTCCATTTCACGCAGGGGACCCTGTCCCCCGTCTCTCCAACACGAGCACTGTAAAATGCCTCTGG
The DNA here is from genome assembly GCF_029215605.1 of Mirounga angustirostris. Taxonomy (NCBI): domain Eukaryota; kingdom Metazoa; phylum Chordata; class Mammalia; order Carnivora; family Phocidae; genus Mirounga; species Mirounga angustirostris. The sequence continues at coordinate 122,109 of NW_026991802.1, read as the reverse complement.
CTTCAGGAACGGCCCTGTCAACTAGAGCGCAGTCCTTCTATAGCATTCACCCTTGCTCTTAGCAGCCTGGGAACTAGGCATCCAGGCACACAGGGTGCAGCAGGGCTCAGCTCCTAAAACAAGGCGTGAGTCGACAGCAGCCTTCCTGACAGGCCTGCTTCTCACTCCGAGTCACGTTTAGGTTCCATTTCTCATGCTTTCACAAAAGCACCCCATAGGTGACGTCCCGGCTCAGGAAGGGCCGTCTGTGCTGAGGCCCGCGTTCTCTCCAGGTTCGTTCCTCGGCGTTGGCTGGATGGCACTTAGCACTCCACGCACACACGGGAGAGCCGATCGAGTTTCCCGAAACAAGAGTGGAGGCGACAGGGTGCCCTCTGCCCATGCTGATTTCTCCCCCGGAACCCAGCTGGGACTCCCTCCCCAGGCTTGCACTCCAGCAGAGGGGAAAATGGCCGCCACCCTGTGGCGAGGCGAAGGAGCTGAAGCGGGGCTTCTTTAGCGGCTTCTCCCTGCCAAACCAGTGTGGAGCACTTAGCATTCCTGTGCACACCTGGAGCGGTAGTGTTAGCTCCAGGTGACAGCAGCTGAGTGGAGAGGTGCCTTCCCGGCCCGGGCTGCTTCTCCCTCGGTGGCGGCACGGGAGGAGCCCGTTCCCCAGGCGCTCACCCACGGTAGCCGGGAAACTGCTCCCTCCCCCTCAGAGCGGTGGATGGTAGCGAAAGCACGGTTTCCGTACACTGTTGTTTCTTGGAGGTAGAGCGCAGGCGATCAGGCTTCCATGCGAAAGCGGGGCCTCGGTGCTAGCTTCATGAAACAAGTGGGGGAGTCGGGGGCTGCCTTGTGCAGCAGCCGGCGGCTCCCTCGGCGTTAGGTTTGGGACTCCCTTGCAGTGCTCCAACGCACGCACGCAACAAAATGCCTCCACCCTCGGGAGCGGCTGTTTTAGCTGGGGCACGCGTCCTCTACCGAGGTTTCCCTTCGAGTGGGGTGGCTGTCCTTCAGCCCGCACGCACCCCCCGGGGCAACGGTACCAGCCCCAGAGGCCTGGTGTGAGGGGAGAGCTCCCTGCTCTCCGGCCTGTCTCCCCCGCACCCCCCCACCCCCCCACCCCCCCACCCCCGGCCTTACGGAATGGAGCCCGGCCCCGGGCCCCCTCACCCACAGGACCCCCTCAACTGCTTCCTCCCACACAGAGGTCGACGGTAGCTAAAGCACGGTGTCTCTGCAGTGTTGCTGCTTGGAGTTAGAACGCTTGCGGTTAGACTTCCATGCAAAAGCGGGGCCGCAGTGCTCGCTTCCTGCAACAAGCGGGGAGTCGCGTGCTGCCTTCTGCCGGGGCCTGCGTCTCACACGGAACGCGGTTTGGGCCTCCCTTGCCGGGCGCTCACGCGTGCACCCAGCACAACGCTTCCAGCCTCCGGCCTGGCTCTTGTAGCCGAAGCGGGAATTCTCTACAGGGTGGTTCCTTTGAGTTAGGGGGGTTGGCTTGAGGCCTGCGGGCGCGCCCGGGGCCAGGGGAGTAGCCTCAGAAAGGAGAGGTGAGTGGAGAGCTGCCTTGCGCACCGGCCCCTTTCTCGCTCCATTTCACGCAGGGGACCCTGTCCCCCGTCTCTCCAACACGAGCACTGTAAAATGCCTCTGGCTTCAGGAACGGCCCTGTCAACTAGAGCGCAGTCCTTCTATAGCATTCACCCTTGCTCTTAGCAGCCTGGGAACTAGGCATCCAGGCACACAGGGTGCAGCAGGGCTCAGCTCCTAAAACAAGGCGTGAGTCGACAGCAGCCTTCCTGACAGGCCTGCTTCTCAGTCCGAGTCACGTTTAGGTTCCATTTCTCATGCTTTCACAAAAGCACCCCATAGGTGACGTCCCGGCTCAGGAAGGGCCGTCTGTGCTGAGGCCCGCGTTCTCTCCAGGTTCGTTCCTCGGCGTTGGCTGGATGGCACTTAGCACTCCACGCACACACGGGAGAGCCGATCGAGTTTCCCGAAACAAGAGTGGAGGCGACAGGGTGCCCTCTGCCCATGCTGATTTCTCCCCCGGAACCCAGCTGGGACTCCCTCCCCAGGCTTGCACTCCAGCAGAGGGGAAAATGGCCGCCACCCTGTGGCGAGGCGAAGGAGCTGAAGCGGGGCTTCTTTAGCGGCTTCTCCCTGCCAAACCAGTGTGGAGCACTTAGCATTCCTGTGCACACCTGGAGCGGTAGTGTTAGCTCCAGGTGACAGCAGCTGAGTGGAGAGGTGCCTTCCCGGCCCGGGCTGCTTCTCCCTCGGTGGCGGCACGGGAGGAGCCCGTTCCCCAGGCGCTCACCCACGGTAGCCGGGAAACTGCTCCCTCCCCCTCAGAGCGGTGGATGGTAGCGAAAGCACGGTTTCCGTACACTGTTGTTTCTTGGAGGTAGAGCGCAGGCGATCAGGCTTCCATGCGAAAGCGGGGCCTCGGTGCTAGCTTCATGAAACAAGTGGGGGAGTCGGGGGCTGCCTTGTGCAGCAGCCGGCGGCTCCCTCGGCGTTAGGTTTGGGACTCCCTTGCAGTGCTCCAACGCACGCACGCAACAAAATGCCTCCACCCTCGGGAGCGGCTGTTTTAGCTGGGGCACGCGTCCTCTACCGAGGTTTCCCTTCGAGTGGGGTGGCTGTCCTTCAGCCCGCACGCACCCCCCGGGGCAACGGTACCAGCCCCAGAGGCCTGGTGTGAGGGGAGAGCTCCCTGCTCTCCGGCCTGTCTCCCCCGCACCCCCCCACCCCCCCACCCCCCCACCCCCGGCCTTACGGAATGGAGCCCGGCCCCGGGCCCCCTCACCCACAGGACCCCCTCAACTGCTTCCTCCCACACAGAGGTCGACGGTAGCTAAAGCACGGTGTCTCTGCAGTGTTGCTGCTTGGAGTTAGAACGCTTGCGGTTAGACTTCCATGCAAAAGCGGGGCCGCAGTGCTCGCTTCCTGCAACAAGCGGGGAGTCGCGTGCTGCCTTCTGCCGGGGCCTGCGTCTCACACGGAACGCGGTTTGGGCCTCCCTTGCCGGGCGCTCACGCGTGCACCCAGCACAACGCTTCCAGCCTCCGGCCTGGCTCTTGTAGCCGAAGCGGGAATTCTCTACAGGGTGGTTCCTTTGAGTTAGGGGGGTTGGCTTGAGGCCTGCGGGCGCGCCCGGGGCCAGGGGAGTAGCCTCAGAAAGGAGAGGTGAGTGGAGAGCTGCCTTGCGCACCGGCCCCTTTCTCGCTCCATTTCACGCAGGGGACCCTGTCCCCCGTCTCTCCAACACGAGCACTGTAAAATGCCTCTGGCTTCAGGAACGGCCCTGTCAACTAGAGCGCAGTCCTTCTATAGCATTCACCCTTGCTCTTAGCAGCCTGGGAACTAGGCATCCAGGCACACAGGGTGCAGCAGGGCTCAGCTCCTAAAACAAGGCGTGAGTCGACAGCAGCCTTCCTGACAGGCCTGCTTCTCAGTCCGAGTCACGTTTAGGTTCCATTTCTCATGCTTTCACAAAAGCACCCCATAGGTGACGTCCCGGCTCAGGAAGGGCCGTCTGTGCTGAGGCCCGCGTTCTCTCCAGGTTCGTTCCTCGGCGTTGGCTGGATGGCACTTAGCACTCCACGCACACACGGGAGAGCCGATCGAGTTTCCCGAAACAAGAGTGGAGGCGACAGGGTGCCCTCTGCCCATGCTGATTTCTCCCCCGGAACCCAGCTGGGACTCCCTCCCCAGGCTTGCACTCCAGCAGAGGGGAAAATGGCCGCCACCCTGTGGCGAGGCGAAGGAGCTGAAGCGGGGCTTCTTTAGCGGCTTCTCCCTGCCAAACCAGTGTGGAGCACTTAGCATTCCTGTGCACACCTGGAGCGGTAGTGTTAGCTCCAGGTGACAGCAGCTGAGTGGAGAGGTGCCTTCCCGGCCCGGGCTGCTTCTCCCTCGGTGGCGGCACGGGAGGAGCCCGTTCCCCAGGCGCTCACCCACGGTAGCCGGGAAACTGCTCCCTCCCCCTCAGAGCGGTGGATGGTAGCGAAAGCACGGTTTCCGTACACTGTTGTTTCTTGGAGGTAGAGCGCAGGCGATCAGGCTTCCATGCGAAAGCGGGGCCTCGGTGCTAGCTTCATGAAACAAGTGGGGGAGTCGGGGGCTGCCTTGTGCAGCAGCCGGCGGCTCCCTCGGCGTTAGGTTTGGGACTCCCTTGCAGTGCTCCAACGCACGCACGCAACAAAATGCCTCCACCCTCGGGAGCGGCTGTTTTAGCTGGGGCACGCGTCCTCTACCGAGGTTTCCCTTCGAGTGGGGTGGCTGTCCTTCAGCCCGCACGCACCCCCCGGGGCAACGGTACCAGCCCCAGAGGCCTGGTGTGAGGGGAGAGCTCCCTGCTCTCCGGCCTGTCTCCCCCGCACCCCCCCACCCCCCCACCCCCCCACCCCCGGCCTTACGGAATGGAGCCCGGCCCCGGGCCCCCTCACCCACAGGACCCCCTCAACTGCTTCCTCCCACACAGAGGTCGACGGTAGCTAAAGCACGGTGTCTCTGCAGTGTTGCTGCTTGGAGTTAGAACGCTTGCGGTTAGACTTCCATGCAAAAGCGGGGCCGCAGTGCTCGCTTCCTGCAACAAGCGGGGAGTCGCGTGCTGCCTTCTGCCGGGGCCTGCGTCTCACACGGAACGCGGTTTGGGCCTCCCTTGCCGGGCGCTCACGCGTGCACCCAGCACAACGCTTCCAGCCTCCGGCCTGGCTCTTGTAGCCGAAGCGGGAATTCTCTACAGGGTGGTTCCTTTGAGTTAGGGGGGTTGGCTTGAGGCCTGCGGGCGCGCCCGGGGCCAGGGGAGTAGCCTCAGAAAGGAGAGGTGAGTGGAGAGCTGCCTTGCGCACCGGCCCCTTTCTCGCTCCATTTCACGCAGGGGACCCTGTCCCCCGTCTCTCCAACACGAGCACTGTAAAATGCCTCTGGCTTCAGGAACGGCCCTGTCAACTAGAGCGCAGTCCTTCTATAGCATTCACCCTTGCTCTTAGCAGCCTGGGAACTAGGCATCCAGGCACACAGGGTGCAGCAGGGCTCAGCTCCTAAAACAAGGCGTGAGTCGACAGCAGCCTTCCTGACAGGCCTGCTTCTCAGTCCGAGTCACGTTTAGGTTCCATTTCTCATGCTTTCACAAAAGCACCCCATAGGTGACGTCCCGGCTCAGGAAGGGCCGTCTGTGCTGAGGCCCGCGTTCTCTCCAGGTTCGTTCCTCGGCGTTGGCTGGATGGCACTTAGCACTCCACGCACACACGGGAGAGCCGATCGAGTTTCCCGAAACAAGAGTGGAGGCGACAGGGTGCCCTCTGCCCATGCTGATTTCTCCCCCGGAACCCAGCTGGGACTCCCTCCCCAGGCTTGCACTCCAGCAGAGGGGAAAATGGCCGCCACCCTGTGGCGAGGCGAAGGAGCTGAAGCGGGGCTTCTTTAGCGGCTTCTCCCTGCCAAACCAGTGTGGAGCACTTAGCATTCCTGTGCACACCTGGAGCGGTAGTGTTAGCTCCAGGTGACAGCAGCTGAGTGGAGAGGTGCCTTCCCGGCCCGGGCTGCTTCTCCCTCGGTGGCGGCACGGGAGGAGCCCGTTCCCCAGGCGCTCACCCACGGTAGCCGGGAAACTGCTCCCTCCCCCTCAGAGCGGTGGATGGTAGCGAAAGCACGGTTTCCGTACACTGTTGTTTCTTGGAGGTAGAGCGCAGGCGATCAGGCTTCCATGCGAAAGCGGGGCCTCGGTGCTAGCTTCATGAAACAAGTGGGGGAGTCGGGGGCTGCCTTGTGCAGCAGCCGGCGGCTCCCTCGGCGTTAGGTTTGGGACTCCCTTGCAGTGCTCCAACGCACGCACGCAACAAAATGCCTCCACCCTCGGGAGCGGCTGTTTTAGCTGGGGCACGCGTCCTCTACCGAGGTTTCCCTTCGAGTGGGGTGGCTGTCCTTCAGCCCGCACGCACCCCCCGGGGCAACGGTACCAGCCCCAGAGGCCTGGTGTGAGGGGAGAGCTCCCTGCTCTCCGGCCTGTCTCCCCCGCACCCCCCCACCCCCCCACCCCCCCACCCCCGGCCTTACGGAATGGAGCCCGGCCCCGGGCCCCCTCACCCACAGGACCCCCTCAACTGCTTCCTCCCACACAGAGGTCGACGGTAGCTAAAGCACGGTGTCTCTGCAGTGTTGCTGCTTGGAGTTAGAACGCTTGCGGTTAGACTTCCATGCAAAAGCGGGGCCGCAGTGCTCGCTTCCTGCAACAAGCGGGGAGTCGCGTGCTGCCTTCTGCCGGGGCCTGCGTCTCACACGGAACGCGGTTTGGGCCTCCCTTGCCGGGCGCTCACGCGTGCACCCAGCACAACGCTTCCAGCCTCCGGCCTGGCTCTTGTAGCCGAAGCGGGAATTCTCTACAGGGTGGTTCCTTTGAGTTAGGGGGGTTGGCTTGAGGCCTGCGGGCGCGCCCGGGGCCAGGGGAGTAGCCTCAGAAAGGAGAGGTGAGTGGAGAGCTGCCTTGCGCACCGGCCCCTTTCTCGCTCCATTTCACGCAGGGGACCCTGTCCCCCGTCTCTCCAACACGAGCACTGTAAAATGCCTCTGGCTTCAGGAACGGCCCTGTCAACTAGAGCGCAGTCCTTCTATAGCATTCACCCTTGCTCTTAGCAGCCTGGGAACTAGGCATCCAGGCACACAGGGTGCAGCAGGGCTCAGCTCCTAAAACAAGGCGTGAGTCGACAGCAGCCTTCCTGACAGGCCTGCTTCTCAGTCCGAGTCACGTTTAGGTTCCATTTCTCATGCTTTCACAAAAGCACCCCATAGGTGACGTCCCGGCTCAGGAAGGGCCGTCTGTGCTGAGGCCCGCGTTCTCTCCAGGTTCGTTCCTCGGCGTTGGCTGGATGGCACTTAGCACTCCACGCACACACGGGAGAGCCGATCGAGTTTCCCGAAACAAGAGTGGAGGCGACAGGGTGCCCTCTGCCCATGCTGATTTCTCCCCCGGAACCCAGCTGGGACTCCCTCCCCAGGCTTGCACTCCAGCAGAGGGGAAAATGGCCGCCACCCTGTGGCGAGGCGAAGGAGCTGAAGCGGGGCTTCTTTAGCGGCTTCTCCCTGCCAAACCAGTGTGGAGCACTTAGCATTCCTGTGCACACCTGGAGCGGTAGTGTTAGCTCCAGGTGACAGCAGCTGAGTGGAGAGGTGCCTTCCCGGCCCGGGCTGCTTCTCCCTCGGTGGCGGCACGGGAGGAGCCCGTTCCCCAGGCGCTCACCCACGGTAGCCGGGAAACTGCTCCCTCCCCCTCAGAGCGGTGGATGGTAGCGAAAGCACGGTTTCCGTACACTGTTGTTTCTTGGAGGTAGAGCGCAGGCGATCAGGCTTCCATGCGAAAGCGGGGCCTCGGTGCTAGCTTCATGAAACAAGTGGGGGAGTCGGGGGCTGCCTTGTGCAGCAGCCGGCGGCTCCCTCGGCGTTAGGTTTGGGACTCCCTTGCAGTGCTCCAACGCACGCACGCAACAAAATGCCTCCACCCTCGGGAGCGGCTGTTTTAGCTGGGGCACGCGTCCTCTACCGAGGTTTCCCTTCGAGTGGGGTGGCTGTCCTTCAGCCCGCACGCACCCCCCGGGGCAACGGTACCAGCCCCAGAGGCCTGGTGTGAGGGGAGAGCTCCCTGCTCTCCGGCCTGTCTCCCCCGCACCCCCCCACCCCCCCACCCCCCCACCCCCGGCCTTACGGAATGGAGCCCGGCCCCGGGCCCCCTCACCCACAGGACCCCCTCAACTGCTTCCTCCCACACAGAGGTCGACGGTAGCTAAAGCACGGTGTCTCTGCAGTGTTGCTGCTTGGAGTTAGAACGCTTGCGGTTAGACTTCCATGCAAAAGCGGGGCCGCAGTGCTCGCTTCCTGCAACAAGCGGGGAGTCGCGTGCTGCCTTCTGCCGGGGCCTGCGTCTCACACGGAACGCGGTTTGGGCCTCCCTTGCCGGGCGCTCACGCGTGCACCCAGCACAACGCTTCCAGCCTCCGGCCTGGCTCTTGTAGCCGAAGCGGGAATTCTCTACAGGGTGGTTCCTTTGAGTTAGGGGGGTTGGCTTGAGGCCTGCGGGCGCGCCCGGGGCCAGGGGAGTAGCCTCAGAAAGGAGAGGTGAGTGGAGAGCTGCCTTGCGCACCGGCCCCTTTCTCGCTCCATTTCACGCAGGGGACCCTGTCCCCCGTCTCTCCAACACGAGCACTGTAAAATGCCTCTGGCTTCAGGAACGGCCCTGTCAACTAGAGCGCAGTCCTTCTATAGCATTCACCCTTGCTCTTAGCAGCCTGGGAACTAGGCATCCAGGCACACAGGGTGCAGCAGGGCTCAGCTCCTAAAACAAGGCGTGAGTCGACAGCAGCCTTCCTGACAGGCCTGCTTCTCAGTCCGAGTCACGTTTAGGTTCCATTTCTCATGCTTTCACAAAAGCACCCCATAGGTGACGTCCCGGCTCAGGAAGGGCCGTCTGTGCTGAGGCCCGCGTTCTCTCCAGGTTCGTTCCTCGGCGTTGGCTGGATGGCACTTAGCACTCCACGCACACACGGGAGAGCCGATCGAGTTTCCCGAAACAAGAGTGGAGGCGACAGGGTGCCCTCTGCCCATGCTGATTTCTCCCCCGGAACCCAGCTGGGACTCCCTCCCCAGGCTTGCACTCCAGCAGAGGGGAAAATGGCCGCCACCCTGTGGCGAGGCGAAGGAGCTGAAGCGGGGCTTCTTTAGCGGCTTCTCCCTGCCAAACCAGTGTGGAGCACTTAGCATTCCTGTGCACACCTGGAGCGGTAGTGTTAGCTCCAGGTGACAGCAGCTGAGTGGAGAGGTGCCTTCCCGGCCCGGGCTGCTTCTCCCTCGGTGGCGGCACGGGAGGAGCCCGTTCCCCAGGCGCTCACCCACGGTAGCCGGGAAACTGCTCCCTCCCCCTCAGAGCGGTGGATGGTAGCGAAAGCACGGTTTCCGTACACTGTTGTTTCTTGGAGGTAGAGCGCAGGCGATCAGGCTTCCATGCGAAAGCGGGGCCTCGGTGCTAGCTTCATGAAACAAGTGGGGGAGTCGGGGGCTGCCTTGTGCAGCAGCCGGCGGCTCCCTCGGCGTTAGGTTTGGGACTCCCTTGCAGTGCTCCAACGCACGCACGCAACAAAATGCCTCCACCCTCGGGAGCGGCTGTTTTAGCTGGGGCACGCGTCCTCTACCGAGGTTTCCCTTCGAGTGGGGTGGCTGTCCTTCAGCCCGCACGCACCCCCCGGGGCAACGGTACCAGCCCCAGAGGCCTGGTGTGAGGGGAGAGCTCCCTGCTCTCCGGCCTGTCTCCCCCGCACCCCCCCACCCCCCCACCCCCCCACCCCCGGCCTTACGGAATGGAGCCCGGCCCCGGGCCCCCTCACCCACAGGACCCCCTCAACTGCTTCCTCCCACACAGAGGTCGACGGTAGCTAAAGCACGGTGTCTCTGCAGTGTTGCTGCTTGGAGTTAGAACGCTTGCGGTTAGACTTCCATGCAAAAGCGGGGCCGCAGTGCTCGCTTCCTGCAACAAGCGGGGAGTCGCGTGCTGCCTTCTGCCGGGGCCTGCGTCTCACACGGAACGCGGTTTGGGCCTCCCTTGCCGGGCGCTCACGCGTGCACCCAGCACAACGCTTCCAGCCTCCGGCCTGGCTCTTGTAGCCGAAGCGGGAATTCTCTACAGGGTGGTTCCTTTGAGTTAGGGGGGTTGGCTTGAGGCCTGCGGGCGCGCCCGGGGCCAGGGGAGTAGCCTCAGAAAGGAGAGGTGAGTGGAGAGCTGCCTTGCGCACCGGCCCCTTTCTCGCTCCATTTCACGCAGGGGACCCTGTCCCCCGTCTCTCCAACACGAGCACTGTAAAATGCCTCTGGCTTCAGGAACGGCCCTGTCAACTAGAGCGCAGTCCTTCTATAGCATTCACCCTTGCTCTTAGCAGCCTGGGAACTAGGCATCCAGGCACACAGGGTGCAGCAGGGCTCAGCTCCTAAAACAAGGCGTGAGTCGACAGCAGCCTTCCTGACAGGCCTGCTTCTCAGTCCGAGTCACGTTTAGGTTCCATTTCTCATGCTTTCACAAAAGCACCCCATAGGTGACGTCCCGGCTCAGGAAGGGCCGTCTGTGCTGAGGCCCGCGTTCTCTCCAGGTTCGTTCCTCGGCGTTGGCTGGATGGCACTTAGCACTCCACGCACACACGGGAGAGCCGATCGAGTTTCCCGAAACAAGAGTGGAGGCGACAGGGTGCCCTCTGCCCATGCTGATTTCTCCCCCGGAACCCAGCTGGGACTCCCTCCCCAGGCTTGCACTCCAGCAGAGGGGAAAATGGCCGCCACCCTGTGGCGAGGCGAAGGAGCTGAAGCGGGGCTTCTTTAGCGGCTTCTCCCTGCCAAACCAGTGTGGAGCACTTAGCATTCCTGTGCACACCTGGAGCGGTAGTGTTAGCTCCAGGTGACAGCAGCTGAGTGGAGAGGTGCCTTCCCGGCCCGGGCTGCTTCTCCCTCGGTGGCGGCACGGGAGGAGCCCGTTCCCCAGGCGCTCACCCACGGTAGCCGGGAAACTGCTCCCTCCCCCTCAGAGCGGTGGATGGTAGCGAAAGCACGGTTTCCGTACACTGTTGTTTCTTGGAGGTAGAGCGCAGGCGATCAGGCTTCCATGCGAAAGCGGGGCCTCGGTGCTAGCTTCATGAAACAAGTGGGGGAGTCGGGGGCTGCCTTGTGCAGCAGCCGGCGGCTCCCTCGGCGTTAGGTTTGGGACTCCCTTGCAGTGCTCCAACGCACGCACGCAACAAAATGCCTCCACCCTCGGGAGCGGCTGTTTTAGCTGGGGCACGCGTCCTCTACCGAGGTTTCCCTTCGAGTGGGGTGGCTGTCCTTCAGCCCGCACGCACCCCCCGGGGCAACGGTACCAGCCCCAGAGGCCTGGTGTGAGGGGAGAGCTCCCTGCTCTCCGGCCTGTCTCCCCCGCACCCCCCCACCCCCCCACCCCCCCACCCCCGGCCTTACGGAATGGAGCCCGGCCCCGGGCCCCCTCACCCACAGGACCCCCTCAACTGCTTCCTCCCACACAGAGGTCGACGGTAGCTAAAGCACGGTGTCTCTGCAGTGTTGCTGCTTGGAGTTAGAACGCTTGCGGTTAGACTTCCATGCAAAAGCGGGGCCGCAGTGCTCGCTTCCTGCAACAAGCGGGGAGTCGCGTGCTGCCTTCTGCCGGGGCCTGCGTCTCACACGGAACGCGGTTTGGGCCTCCCTTGCCGGGCGCTCACGCGTGCACCCAGCACAACGCTTCCAGCCTCCGGCCTGGCTCTTGTAGCCGAAGCGGGAATTCTCTACAGGGTGGTTCCTTTGAGTTAGGGGGGTTGGCTTGAGGCCTGCGGGCGCGCCCGGGGCCAGGGGAGTAGCCTCAGAAAGGAGAGGTGAGTGGAGAGCTGCCTTGCGCACCGGCCCCTTTCTCGCTCCATTTCACGCAGGGGACCCTGTCCCCCGTCTCTCCAACACGAGCACTGTAAAATGCCTCTGGCTTCAGGAACGGCCCTGTCAACTAGAGCGCAGTCCTTCTATAGCATTCACCCTTGCTCTTAGCAGCCTGGGAACTAGGCATCCAGGCACACAGGGTGCAGCAGGGCTCAGCTCCTAAAACAAGGCGTGAGTCGACAGCAGCCTTCCTGACAGGCCTGCTTCTCAGTCCGAGTCACGTTTAGGTTCCATTTCTCATGCTTTCACAAAAGCACCCCATAGGTGACGTCCCGGCTCAGGAAGGGCCGTCTGTGCTGAGGCCCGCGTTCTCTCCAGGTTCGTTCCTCGGCGTTGGCTGGATGGCACTTAGCACTCCACGCACACACGGGAGAGCCGATCGAGTTTCCCGAAACAAGAGTGGAGGCGACAGGGTGCCCTCTGCCCATGCTGATTTCTCCCCCGGAACCCAGCTGGGACTCCCTCCCCAGGCTTGCACTCCAGCAGAGGGGAAAATGGCCGCCACCCTGTGGCGAGGCGAAGGAGCTGAAGCGGGGCTTCTTTAGCGGCTTCTCCCTGCCAAACCAGTGTGGAGCACTTAGCATTCCTGTGCACACCTGGAGCGGTAGTGTTAGCTCCAGGTGACAGCAGCTGAGTGGAGAGGTGCCTTCCCGGCCCGGGCTGCTTCTCCCTCGGTGGCGGCACGGGAGGAGCCCGTTCCCCAGGCGCTCACCCACGGTAGCCGGGAAACTGCTCCCTCCCCCTCAGAGCGGTGGATGGTAGCGAAAGCACGGTTTCCGTACACTGTTGTTTCTTGGAGGTAGAGCGCAGGCGATCAGGCTTCCATGCGAAAGCGGGGCCTCGGTGCTAGCTTCATGAAACAAGTGGGGGAGTCGGGGGCTGCCTTGTGCAGCAGCCGGCGGCTCCCTCGGCGTTAGGTTTGGGACTCCCTTGCAGTGCTCCAACGCACGCACGCAACAAAATGCCTCCACCCTCGGGAGCGGCTGTTTTAGCTGGGGCACGCGTCCTCTACCGAGGTTTCCCTTCGAGTGGGGTGGCTGTCCTTCAGCCCGCACGCACCCCCCGGGGCAACGGTACCAGCCCCAGAGGCCTGGTGTGAGGGGAGAGCTCCCTGCTCTCCGGCCTGTCTCCCCCGCACCCCCCCACCCCCCCACCCCCCCACCCCCGGCCTTACGGAATGGAGCCCGGCCCCGGGCCCCCTCACCCACAGGACCCCCTCAACTGCTTCCTCCCACACAGAGGTCGACGGTAGCTAAAGCACGGTGTCTCTGCAGTGTTGCTGCTTGGAGTTAGAACGCTTGCGGTTAGACTTCCATGCAAAAGCGGGGCCGCAGTGCTCGCTTCCTGCAACAAGCGGGGAGTCGCGTGCTGCCTTCTGCCGGGGCCTGCGTCTCACACGGAACGCGGTTTGGGCCTCCCTTGCCGGGCGCTCACGCGTGCACCCAGCACAACGCTTCCAGCCTCCGGCCTGGCTCTTGTAGCCGAAGCGGGAATTCTCTACAGGGTGGTTCCTTTGAGTTAGGGGGGTTGGCTTGAGGCCTGCGGGCGCGCCCGGGGCCAGGGGAGTAGCCTCAGAAAGGAGAGGTGAGTGGAGAGCTGCCTTGCGCACCGGCCCCTTTCTCGCTCCATTTCACGCAGGGGACCCTGTCCCCCGTCTCTCCAACACGAGCACTGTAAAATGCCTCTGGCTTCAGGAACGGCCCTGTCAACTAGAGCGCAGTCCTTCTATAGCATTCACCCTTGCTCTTAGCAGCCTGGGAACTAGGCATCCAGGCACACAGGGTGCAGCAGGGCTCAGCTCCTAAAACAAGGCGTGAGTCGACAGCAGCCTTCCTGACAGGCCTGCTTCTCAGTCCGAGTCACGTTTAGGTTCCATTTCTCATGCTTTCACAAAAGCACCCCATAGGTGACGTCCCGGCTCAGGAAGGGCCGTCTGTGCTGAGGCCCGCGTTCTCTCCAGGTTCGTTCCTCGGCGTTGGCTGGATGGCACTTAGCACTCCACGCACACACGGGAGAGCCGATCGAGTTTCCCGAAACAAGAGTGGAGGCGACAGGGTGCCCTCTGCCCATGCTGATTTCTCCCCCGGAACCCAGCTGGGACTCCCTCCCCAGGCTTGCACTCCAGCAGAGGGGAAAATGGCCGCCACCCTGTGGCGAGGCGAAGGAGCTGAAGCGGGGCTTCTTTAGCGGCTTCTCCCTGCCAAACCAGTGTGGAGCACTTAGCATTCCTGTGCACACCTGGAGCGGTAGTGTTAGCTCCAGGTGACAGCAGCTGAGTGGAGAGGTGCCTTCCCGGCCCGGGCTGCTTCTCCCTCGGTGGCGGCACGGGAGGAGCCCGTTCCCCAGGCGCTCACCCACGGTAGCCGGGAAACTGCTCCCTCCCCCTCAGAGCGGTGGATGGTAGCGAAAGCACGGTTTCCGTACACTGTTGTTTCTTGGAGGTAGAGCGCAGGCGATCAGGCTTCCATGCGAAAGCGGGGCCTCGGTGCTAGCTTCATGAAACAAGTGGGGGAGTCGGGGGCTGCCTTGTGCAGCAGCCGGCGGCTCCCTCGGCGTTAGGTTTGGGACTCCCTTGCAGTGCTCCAACGCACGCACGCAACAAAATGCCTCCACCCTCGGGAGCGGCTGTTTTAGCTGGGGCACGCGTCCTCTACCGAGGTTTCCCTTCGAGTGGGGTGGCTGTCCTTCAGCCCGCACGCACCCCCCGGGGCAACGGTACCAGCCCCAGAGGCCTGGTGTGAGGGGAGAGCTCCCTGCTCTCCGGCCTGTCTCCCCCGCACCCCCCCACCCCCCCACCCCCCCACCCCCGGCCTTACGGAATGGAGCCCGGCCCCGGGCCCCCTCACCCACAGGACCCCCTCAACTGCTTCCTCCCACACAGAGGTCGACGGTAGCTAAAGCACGGTGTCTCTGCAGTGTTGCTGCTTGGAGTTAGAACGCTTGCGGTTAGACTTCCATGCAAAAGCGGGGCCGCAGTGCTCGCTTCCTGCAACAAGCGGGGAGTCGCGTGCTGCCTTCTGCCGGGGCCTGCGTCTCACACGGAACGCGGTTTGGGCCTCCCTTGCCGGGCGCTCACGCGTGCACCCAGCACAACGCTTCCAGCCTCCGGCCTGGCTCTTGTAGCCGAAGCGGGAATTCTCTACAGGGTGGTTCCTTTGAGTTAGGGGGGTTGGCTTGAGGCCTGCGGGCGCGCCCGGGGCCAGGGGAGTAGCCTCAGAAAGGAGAGGTGAGTGGAGAGCTGCCTTGCGCACCGGCCCCTTTCTCGCTCCATTTCACGCAGGGGACCCTGTCCCCCGTCTCTCCAACACGAGCACTGTAAAATGCCTCTGGCTTCAGGAACGGCCCTGTCAACTAGAGCGCAGTCCTTCTATAGCATTCACCCTTGCTCTTAGCAGCCTGGGAACTAGGCATCCAGGCACACAGGGTGCAGCAGGGCTCAGCTCCTAAAACAAGGCGTGAGTCGACAGCAGCCTTCCTGACAGGCCTGCTTCTCAGTCCGAGTCACGTTTAGGTTCCATTTCTCATGCTTTCACAAAAGCACCCCATAGGTGACGTCCCGGCTCAGGAAGGGCCGTCTGTGCTGAGGCCCGCGTTCTCTCCAGGTTCGTTCCTCGGCGTTGGCTGGATGGCACTTAGCACTCCACGCACACACGGGAGAGCCGATCGAGTTTCCCGAAACAAGAGTGGAGGCGACAGGGTGCCCTCTGCCCATGCTGATTTCTCCCCCGGAACCCAGCTGGGACTCCCTCCCCAGGCTTGCACTCCAGCAGAGGGGAAAATGGCCGCCACCCTGTGGCGAGGCGAAGGAGCTGAAGCGGGGCTTCTTTAGCGGCTTCTCCCTGCCAAACCAGTGTGGAGCACTTAGCATTCCTGTGCACACCTGGAGCGGTAGTGTTAGCTCCAGGTGACAGCAGCTGAGTGGAGAGGTGCCTTCCCGGCCCGGGCTGCTTCTCCCTCGGTGGCGGCACGGGAGGAGCCCGTTCCCCAGGCGCTCACCCACGGTAGCCGGGAAACTGCTCCCTCCCCCTCAGAGCGGTGGATGGTAGCGAAAGCACGGTTTCCGTACACTGTTGTTTCTTGGAGGTAGAGCGCAGGCGATCAGGCTTCCATGCGAAAGCGGGGCCTCGGTGCTAGCTTCATGAAACAAGTGGGGGAGTCGGGGGCTGCCTTGTGCAGCAGCCGGCGGCTCCCTCGGCGTTAGGTTTGGGACTCCCTTGCAGTGCTCCAACGCACGCACGCAACAAAATGCCTCCACCCTCGGGAGCGGCTGTTTTAGCTGGGGCACGCGTCCTCTACCGAGGTTTCCCTTCGAGTGGGGTGGCTGTCCTTCAGCCCGCACGCACCCCCCGGGGCAACGGTACCAGCCCCAGAGGCCTGGTGTGAGGGGAGAGCTCCCTGCTCTCCGGCCTGTCTCCCCCGCACCCCCCCACCCCCCCACCCCCCCACCCCCGGCCTTACGGAATGGAGCCCGGCCCCGGGCCCCCTCACCCACAGGACCCCCTCAACTGCTTCCTCCCACACAGAGGTCGACGGTAGCTAAAGCACGGTGTCTCTGCAGTGTTGCTGCTTGGAGTTAGAACGCTTGCGGTTAGACTTCCATGCAAAAGCGGGGCCGCAGTGCTCGCTTCCTGCAACAAGCGGGGAGTCGCGTGCTGCCTTCTGCCGGGGCCTGCGTCTCACACGGAACGCGGTTTGGGCCTCCCTTGCCGGGCGCTCACGCGTGCACCCAGCACAACGCTTCCAGCCTCCGGCCTGGCTCTTGTAGCCGAAGCGGGAATTCTCTACAGGGTGGTTCCTTTGAGTTAGGGGGGTTGGCTTGAGGCCTGCGGGCGCGCCCGGGGCCAGGGGAGTAGCCTCAGAAAGGAGAGGTGAGTGGAGAGCTGCCTTGCGCACCGGCCCCTTTCTCGCTCCATTTCACGCAGGGGACCCTGTCCCCCGTCTCTCCAACACGAGCACTGTAAAATGCCTCTGGCTTCAGGAACGGCCCTGTCAACTAGAGCGCAGTCCTTCTATAGCATTCACCCTTGCTCTTAGCAGCCTGGGAACTAGGCATCCAGGCACACAGGGTGCAGCAGGGCTCAGCTCCTAAAACAAGGCGTGAGTCGACAGCAGCCTTCCTGACAGGCCTGCTTCTCAGTCCGAGTCACGTTTAGGTTCCATTTCTCATGCTTTCACAAAAGCACCCCATAGGTGACGTCCCGGCTCAGGAAGGGCCGTCTGTGCTGAGGCCCGCGTTCTCTCCAGGTTCGTTCCTCGGCGTTGGCTGGATGGCACTTAGCACTCCACGCACACACGGGAGAGCCGATCGAGTTTCCCGAAACAAGAGTGGAGGCGACAGGGTGCCCTCTGCCCATGCTGATTTCTCCCCCGGAACCCAGCTGGGACTCCCTCCCCAGGCTTGCACTCCAGCAGAGGGGAAAATGGCCGCCACCCTGTGGCGAGGCGAAGGAGCTGAAGCGGGGCTTCTTTAGCGGCTTCTCCCTGCCAAACCAGTGTGGAGCACTTAGCATTCCTGTGCACACCTGGAGCGGTAGTGTTAGCTCCAGGTGACAGCAGCTGAGTGGAGAGGTGCCTTCCCGGCCCGGGCTGCTTCTCCCTCGGTGGCGGCACGGGAGGAGCCCGTTCCCCAGGCGCTCACCCACGGTAGCCGGGAAACTGCTCCCTCCCCCTCAGAGCGGTGGATGGTAGCGAAAGCACGGTTTCCGTACACTGTTGTTTCTTGGAGGTAGAGCGCAGGCGATCAGGCTTCCATGCGAAAGCGGGGCCTCGGTGCTAGCTTCATGAAACAAGTGGGGGAGTCGGGGGCTGCCTTGTGCAGCAGCCGGCGGCTCCCTCGGCGTTAGGTTTGGGACTCCCTTGCAGTGCTCCAACGCACGCACGCAACAAAATGCCTCCACCCTCGGGAGCGGCTGTTTTAGCTGGGGCACGCGTCCTCTACCGAGGTTTCCCTTCGAGTGGGGTGGCTGTCCTTCAGCCCGCACGCACCCCCCGGGGCAACGGTACCAGCCCCAGAGGCCTGGTGTGAGGGGAGAGCTCCCTGCTCTCCGGCCTGTCTCCCCCGCACCCCCCCACCCCCCCACCCCCCCACCCCCGGCCTTACGGAATGGAGCCCGGCCCCGGGCCCCCTCACCCACAGGACCCCCTCAACTGCTTCCTCCCACACAGAGGTCGACGGTAGCTAAAGCACGGTGTCTCTGCAGTGTTGCTGCTTGGAGTTAGAACGCTTGCGGTTAGACTTCCATGCAAAAGCGGGGCCGCAGTGCTCGCTTCCTGCAACAAGCGGGGAGTCGCGTGCTGCCTTCTGCCGGGGCCTGCGTCTCACACGGAACGCGGTTTGGGCCTCCCTTGCCGGGCGCTCACGCGTGCACCCAGCACAACGCTTCCAGCCTCCGGCCTGGCTCTTGTAGCCGAAGCGGGAATTCTCTACAGGGTGGTTCCTTTGAGTTAGGGGGGTTGGCTTGAGGCCTGCGGGCGCGCCCGGGGCCAGGGGAGTAGCCTCAGAAAGGAGAGGTGAGTGGAGAGCTGCCTTGCGCACCGGCCCCTTTCTCGCTCCATTTCACGCAGGGGACCCTGTCCCCCGTCTCTCCAACACGAGCACTGTAAAATGCCTCTGGCTTCAGGAACGGCCCTGTCAACTAGAGCGCAGTCCTTCTATAGCATTCACCCTTGCTCTTAGCAGCCTGGGAACTAGGCATCCAGGCACACAGGGTGCAGCAGGGCTCAGCTCCTAAAACAAGGCGTGAGTCGACAGCAGCCTTCCTGACAGGCCTGCTTCTCAGTCCGAGTCACGTTTAGGTTCCATTTCTCATGCTTTCACAAAAGCACCCCATAGGTGACGTCCCGGCTCAGGAAGGGCCGTCTGTGCTGAGGCCCGCGTTCTCTCCAGGTTCGTTCCTCGGCGTTGGCTGGATGGCACTTAGCACTCCACGCACACACGGGAGAGCCGATCGAGTTTCCCGAAACAAGAGTGGAGGCGACAGGGTGCCCTCTGCCCATGCTGATTTCTCCCCCGGAACCCAGCTGGGACTCCCTCCCCAGGCTTGCACTCCAGCAGAGGGGAAAATGGCCGCCACCCTGTGGCGAGGCGAAGGAGCTGAAGCGGGGCTTCTTTAGCGGCTTCTCCCTGCCAAACCAGTGTGGAGCACTTAGCATTCCTGTGCACACCTGGAGCGGTAGTGTTAGCTCCAGGTGACAGCAGCTGAGTGGAGAGGTGCCTTCCCGGCCCGGGCTGCTTCTCCCTCGGTGGCGGCACGGGAGGAGCCCGTTCCCCAGGCGCTCACCCACGGTAGCCGGGAAACTGCTCCCTCCCCCTCAGAGCGGTGGATGGTAGCGAAAGCACGGTTTCCGTACACTGTTGTTTCTTGGAGGTAGAGCGCAGGCGATCAGGCTTCCATGCGAAAGCGGGGCCTCGGTGCTAGCTTCATGAAACAAGTGGGGGAGTCGGGGGCTGCCTTGTGCAGCAGCCGGCGGCTCCCTCGGCGTTAGGTTTGGGACTCCCTTGCAGTGCTCCAACGCACGCACGCAACAAAATGCCTCCACCCTCGGGAGCGGCTGTTTTAGCTGGGGCACGCGTCCTCTACCGAGGTTTCCCTTCGAGTGGGGTGGCTGTCCTTCAGCCCGCACGCACCCCCCGGGGCAACGGTACCAGCCCCAGAGGCCTGGTGTGAGGGGAGAGCTCCCTGCTCTCCGGCCTGTCTCCCCCGCACCCCCCCACCCCCCCACCCCCCCACCCCCGGCCTTACGGAATGGAGCCCGGCCCCGGGCCCCCTCACCCACAGGACCCCCTCAACTGCTTCCTCCCACACAGAGGTCGACGGTAGCTAAAGCACGGTGTCTCTGCAGTGTTGCTGCTTGGAGTTAGAACGCTTGCGGTTAGACTTCCATGCAAAAGCGGGGCCGCAGTGCTCGCTTCCTGCAACAAGCGGGGAGTCGCGTGCTGCCTTCTGCCGGGGCCTGCGTCTCACACGGAACGCGGTTTGGGCCTCCCTTGCCGGGCGCTCACGCGTGCACCCAGCACAACGCTTCCAGCCTCCGGCCTGGCTCTTGTAGCCGAAGCGGGAATTCTCTACAGGGTGGTTCCTTTGAGTTAGGGGGGTTGGCTTGAGGCCTGCGGGCGCGCCCGGGGCCAGGGGAGTAGCCTCAGAAAGGAGAGGTGAGTGGAGAGCTGCCTTGCGCACCGGCCCCTTTCTCGCTCCATTTCACGCAGGGGACCCTGTCCCCCGTCTCTCCAACACGAGCACTGTAAAATGCCTCTGGCTTCAGGAACGGCCCTGTCAACTAGAGCGCAGTCCTTCTATAGCATTCACCCTTGCTCTTAGCAGCCTGGGAACTAGGCATCCAGGCACACAGGGTGCAGCAGGGCTCAGCTCCTAAAACAAGGCGTGAGTCGACAGCAGCCTTCCTGACAGGCCTGCTTCTCAGTCCGAGTCACGTTTAGGTTCCATTTCTCATGCTTTCACAAAAGCACCCCATAGGTGACGTCCCGGCTCAGGAAGGGCCGTCTGTGCTGAGGCCCGCGTTCTCTCCAGGTTCGTTCCTCGGCGTTGGCTGGATGGCACTTAGCACTCCACGCACACACGGGAGAGCCGATCGAGTTTCCCGAAACAAGAGTGGAGGCGACAGGGTGCCCTCTGCCCATGCTGATTTCTCCCCCGGAACCCAGCTGGGACTCCCTCCCCAGGCTTGCACTCCAGCAGAGGGGAAAATGGCCGCCACCCTGTGGCGAGGCGAAGGAGCTGAAGCGGGGCTTCTTTAGCGGCTTCTCCCTGCCAAACCAGTGTGGAGCACTTAGCATTCCTGTGCACACCTGGAGCGGTAGTGTTAGCTCCAGGTGACAGCAGCTGAGTGGAGAGGTGCCTTCCCGGCCCGGGCTGCTTCTCCCTCGGTGGCGGCACGGGAGGAGCCCGTTCCCCAGGCGCTCACCCACGGTAGCCGGGAAACTGCTCCCTCCCCCTCAGAGCGGTGGATGGTAGCGAAAGCACGGTTTCCGTACACTGTTGTTTCTTGGAGGTAGAGCGCAGGCGATCAGGCTTCCATGCGAAAGCGGGGCCTCGGTGCTAGCTTCATGAAACAAGTGGGGGAGTCGGGGGCTGCCTTGTGCAGCAGCCGGCGGCTCCCTCGGCGTTAGGTTTGGGACTCCCTTGCAGTGCTCCAACGCACGCACGCAACAAAATGCCTCCACCCTCGGGAGCGGCTGTTTTAGCTGGGGCACGCGTCCTCTACCGAGGTTTCCCTTCGAGTGGGGTGGCTGTCCTTCAGCCCGCACGCACCCCCCGGGGCAACGGTACCAGCCCCAGAGGCCTGGTGTGAGGGGAGAGCTCCCTGCTCTCCGGCCTGTCTCCCCCGCACCCCCCCACCCCCCCACCCCCCCACCCCCGGCCTTACGGAATGGAGCCCGGCCCCGGGCCCCCTCACCCACAGGACCCCCTCAACTGCTTCCTCCCACACAGAGGTCGACGGTAGCTAAAGCACGGTGTCTCTGCAGTGTTGCTGCTTGGAGTTAGAACGCTTGCGGTTAGACTTCCATGCAAAAGCGGGGCCGCAGTGCTCGCTTCCTGCAACAAGCGGGGAGTCGCGTGCTGCCTTCTGCCGGGGCCTGCGTCTCACACGGAACGCGGTTTGGGCCTCCCTTGCCGGGCGCTCACGCGTGCACCCAGCACAACGCTTCCAGCCTCCGGCCTGGCTCTTGTAGCCGAAGCGGGAATTCTCTACAGGGTGGTTCCTTTGAGTTAGGGGGGTTGGCTTGAGGCCTGCGGGCGCGCCCGGGGCCAGGGGAGTAGCCTCAGAAAGGAGAGGTGAGTGGAGAGCTGCCTTGCGCACCGGCCCCTTTCTCGCTCCATTTCACGCAGGGGACCCTGTCCCCCGTCTCTCCAACACGAGCACTGTAAAATGCCTCTGGCTTCAGGAACGGCCCTGTCAACTAGAGCGCAGTCCTTCTATAGCATTCACCCTTGCTCTTAGCAGCCTGGGAACTAGGCATCCAGGCACACAGGGTGCAGCAGGGCTCAGCTCCTAAAACAAGGCGTGAGTCGACAGCAGCCTTCCTGACAGGCCTGCTTCTCAGTCCGAGTCACGTTTAGGTTCCATTTCTCATGCTTTCACAAAAGCACCCCATAGGTGACGTCCCGGCTCAGGAAGGGCCGTCTGTGCTGAGGCCCGCGTTCTCTCCAGGTTCGTTCCTCGGCGTTGGCTGGATGGCACTTAGCACTCCACGCACACACGGGAGAGCCGATCGAGTTTCCCGAAACAAGAGTGGAGGCGACAGGGTGCCCTCTGCCCATGCTGATTTCTCCCCCGGAACCCAGCTGGGACTCCCTCCCCAGGCTTGCACTCCAGCAGAGGGGAAAATGGCCGCCACCCTGTGGCGAGGCGAAGGAGCTGAAGCGGGGCTTCTTTAGCGGCTTCTCCCTGCCAAACCAGTGTGGAGCACTTAGCATTCCTGTGCACACCTGGAGCGGTAGTGTTAGCTCCAGGTGACAGCAGCTGAGTGGAGAGGTGCCTTCCCGGCCCGGGCTGCTTCTCCCTCGGTGGCGGCACGGGAGGAGCCCGTTCCCCAGGCGCTCACCCACGGTAGCCGGGAAACTGCTCCCTCCCCCTCAGAGCGGTGGATGGTAGCGAAAGCACGGTTTCCGTACACTGTTGTTTCTTGGAGGTAGAGCGCAGGCGATCAGGCTTCCATGCGAAAGCGGGGCCTCGGTGCTAGCTTCATGAAACAAGTGGGGGAGTCGGGGGCTGCCTTGTGCAGCAGCCGGCGGCTCCCTCGGCGTTAGGTTTGGGACTCCCTTGCAGTGCTCCAACGCACGCACGCAACAAAATGCCTCCACCCTCGGGAGCGGCTGTTTTAGCTGGGGCACGCGTCCTCTACCGAGGTTTCCCTTCGAGTGGGGTGGCTGTCCTTCAGCCCGCACGCACCCCCCGGGGCAACGGTACCAGCCCCAGAGGCCTGGTGTGAGGGGAGAGCTCCCTGCTCTCCGGCCTGTCTCCCCCGCACCCCCCCACCCCCCCAGCCCCCCACCCCCGGCCTTACGGAATGGAGCCCGGCCCCGGGCCCCCTCACCCACAGGACCCCCTCAACTGCTTCCTCCCACACAGAGGTCGACGGTAGCTAAAGCACGGTGTCTCTGCAGTGTTGCTGCTTGGAGTTAGAACGCTTGCGGTTAGACTTCCATGCAAAAGCGGGGCCGCAGTGCTCGCTTCCTGCAACAAGCGGGGAGTCGCGTGCTGCCTTCTGCCGGGGCCTGCGTCTCACACGGAACGCGGTTTGGGCCTCCCTTGCCGGGCGCTCACGCGTGCACCCAGCACAACGCTTCCAGCCTCCGGCCTGGCTCTTGTAGCCGAAGCGGGAATTCTCTACAGGGTGGTTCCTTTGAGTTAGGGGGGTTGGCTTGAGGCCTGCGGGCGCGCCCGGGGCCAGGGGAGTAGCCTCAGAAAGGAGAGGTGAGTGGAGAGCTGCCTTGCGCACCGGCCCCTTTCTCGCTCCATTTCACGCAGGGGACCCTGTCCCCCGTCTCTCCAACACGAGCACTGTAAAATGCCTCTGGCTTCAGGAACGGCCCTGTCAACTAGAGCGCAGTCCTTCTATAGCATTCACCCTTGCTCTTAGCAGCCTGGGAACTAGGCATCCAGGCACACAGGGTGCAGCAGGGCTCAGCTCCTAAAACAAGGCGTGAGTCGACAGCAGCCTTCCTGACAGGCCTGCTTCTCAGTCCGAGTCACGTTTAGGTTCCATTTCTCATGCTTTCACAAAAGCACCCCATAGGTGACGTCCCGGCTCAGGAAGGGCCGTCTGTGCTGAGGCCCGCGTTCTCTCCAGGTTCGTTCCTCGGCGTTGGCTGGATGGCACTTAGCACTCCACGCACACACGGGAGAGCCGATCGAGTTTCCCGAAACAAGAGTGGAGGCGACAGGGTGCCCTCTGCCCATGCTGATTTCTCCCCCGGAACCCAGCTGGGACTCCCTCCCCAGGCTTGCACTCCAGCAGAGGGGAAAATGGCCGCCACCCTGTGGCGAGGCGAAGGAGCTGAAGCGGGGCTTCTTTAGCGGCTTCTCCCTGCCAAACCAGTGTGGAGCACTTAGCATTCCTGTGCACACCTGGAGCGGTAGTGTTAGCTCCAGGTGACAGCAGCTGAGTGGAGAGGTGCCTTCCCGGCCCGGGCTGCTTCTCCCTCGGTGGCGGCACGGGAGGAGCCCGTTCCCCAGGCGCTCACCCACGGTAGCCGGGAAACTGCTCCCTCCCCCTCAGAGCGGTGGATGGTAGCGAAAGC
This sequence comes from Mirounga angustirostris, assembly GCF_029215605.1. NCBI lineage: Eukaryota > Metazoa > Chordata > Mammalia > Carnivora > Phocidae > Mirounga > Mirounga angustirostris. The sequence goes on along the minus strand of NW_026991802.1, from coordinate 98,398 downwards.
ACGGTTTCCGTACACTGTTGTTTCTTGGAGGTAGAGCGCAGGCGATCAGGCTTCCATGCGAAAGCGGGGCCTCGGTGCTAGCTTCATGAAACAAGTGGGGGAGTCGGGGGCTGCCTTGTGCAGCAGCCGGCGGCTCCCTCGGCGTTAGGTTTGGGACTCCCTTGCAGTGCTCCAACGCACGCACGCAACAAAATGCCTCCACCCTCGGGAGCGGCTGTTTTAGCTGGGGCACGCGTCCTCTACCGAGGTTTCCCTTCGAGTGGGGTGGCTGTCCTTCAGCCCGCACGCACCCCCCGGGGCAACGGTACCAGCCCCAGAGGCCTGGTGTGAGGGGAGAGCTCCCTGCTCTCCGGCCTGTCTCCCCCGCACCCCCCCACCCCCCCACCCCCCCACCCCCGGCCTTACGGAATGGAGCCCGGCCCCGGGCCCCCTCACCCACAGGACCCCCTCAACTGCTTCCTCCCACACAGAGGTCGACGGTAGCTAAAGCACGGTGTCTCTGCAGTGTTGCTGCTTGGAGTTAGAACGCTTGCGGTTAGACTTCCATGCAAAAGCGGGGCCGCAGTGCTCGCTTCCTGCAACAAGCGGGGAGTCGCGTGCTGCCTTCTGCCGGGGCCTGCGTCTCACACGGAACGCGGTTTGGGCCTCCCTTGCCGGGCGCTCACGCGTGCACCCAGCACAACGCTTCCAGCCTCCGGCCTGGCTCTTGTAGCCGAAGCGGGAATTCTCTACAGGGTGGTTCCTTTGAGTTAGGGGGGTTGGCTTGAGGCCTGCGGGCGCGCCCGGGGCCAGGGGAGTAGCCTCAGAAAGGAGAGGTGAGTGGAGAGCTGCCTTGCGCACCGGCCCCTTTCTCGCTCCATTTCACGCAGGGGACCCTGTCCCCCGTCTCTCCAACACGAGCACTGTAAAATGCCTCTGGCTTCAGGAACGGCCCTGTCAACTAGAGCGCAGTCCTTCTATAGCATTCACCCTTGCTCTTAGCAGCCTGGGAACTAGGCATCCAGGCACACAGGGTGCAGCAGGGCTCAGCTCCTAAAACAAGGCGTGAGTCGACAGCAGCCTTCCTGACAGGCCTGCTTCTCAGTCCGAGTCACGTTTAGGTTCCATTTCTCATGCTTTCACAAAAGCACCCCATAGGTGACGTCCCGGCTCAGGAAGGGCCGTCTGTGCTGAGGCCCGCGTTCTCTCCAGGTTCGTTCCTCGGCGTTGGCTGGATGGCACTTAGCACTCCACGCACACACGGGAGAGCCGATCGAGTTTCCCGAAACAAGAGTGGAGGCGACAGGGTGCCCTCTGCCCATGCTGATTTCTCCCCCGGAACCCAGCTGGGACTCCCTCCCCAGGCTTGCACTCCAGCAGAGGGGAAAATGGCCGCCACCCTGTGGCGAGGCGAAGGAGCTGAAGCGGGGCTTCTTTAGCGGCTTCTCCCTGCCAAACCAGTGTGGAGCACTTAGCATTCCTGTGCACACCTGGAGCGGTAGTGTTAGCTCCAGGTGACAGCAGCTGAGTGGAGAGGTGCCTTCCCGGCCCGGGCTGCTTCTCCCTCGGTGGCGGCACGGGAGGAGCCCGTTCCCCAGGCGCTCACCCACGGTAGCCGGGAAACTGCTCCCTCCCCCTCAGAGCGGTGGATGGTAGCGAAAGCACGGTTTCCGTACACTGTTGTTTCTTGGAGGTAGAGCGCAGGCGATCAGGCTTCCATGCGAAAGCGGGGCCTCGGTGCTAGCTTCATGAAACAAGTGGGGGAGTCGGGGGCTGCCTTGTGCAGCAGCCGGCGGCTCCCTCGGCGTTAGGTTTGGGACTCCCTTGCAGTGCTCCAACGCACGCACGCAACAAAATGCCTCCACCCTCGGGAGCGGCTGTTTTAGCTGGGGCACGCGTCCTCTACCGAGGTTTCCCTTCGAGTGGGGTGGCTGTCCTTCAGCCCGCACGCACCCCCCGGGGCAACGGTACCAGCCCCAGAGGCCTGGTGTGAGGGGAGAGCTCCCTGCTCTCCGGCCTGTCTCCCCCGCACCCCCCCACCCCCCCACCCCCCCACCCCCGGCCTTACGGAATGGAGCCCGGCCCCGGGCCCCCTCACCCACAGGACCCCCTCAACTGCTTCCTCCCACACAGAGGTCGACGGTAGCTAAAGCACGGTGTCTCTGCAGTGTTGCTGCTTGGAGTTAGAACGCTTGCGGTTAGACTTCCATGCAAAAGCGGGGCCGCAGTGCTCGCTTCCTGCAACAAGCGGGGAGTCGCGTGCTGCCTTCTGCCGGGGCCTGCGTCTCACACGGAACGCGGTTTGGGCCTCCCTTGCCGGGCGCTCACGCGTGCACCCAGCACAACGCTTCCAGCCTCCGGCCTGGCTCTTGTAGCCGAAGCGGGAATTCTCTACAGGGTGGTTCCTTTGAGTTAGGGGGGTTGGCTTGAGGCCTGCGGGCGCGCCCGGGGCCAGGGGAGTAGCCTCAGAAAGGAGAGGTGAGTGGAGAGCTGCCTTGCGCACCGGCCCCTTTCTCGCTCCATTTCACGCAGGGGACCCTGTCCCCCGTCTCTCCAACACGAGCACTGTAAAATGCCTCTGGCTTCAGGAACGGCCCTGTCAACTAGAGCGCAGTCCTTCTATAGCATTCACCCTTGCTCTTAGCAGCCTGGGAACTAGGCATCCAGGCACACAGGGTGCAGCAGGGCTCAGCTCCTAAAACAAGGCGTGAGTCGACAGCAGCCTTCCTGACAGGCCTGCTTCTCAGTCCGAGTCACGTTTAGGTTCCATTTCTCATGCTTTCACAAAAGCACCCCATAGGTGACGTCCCGGCTCAGGAAGGGCCGTCTGTGCTGAGGCCCGCGTTCTCTCCAGGTTCGTTCCTCGGCGTTGGCTGGATGGCACTTAGCACTCCACGCACACACGGGAGAGCCGATCGAGTTTCCCGAAACAAGAGTGGAGGCGACAGGGTGCCCTCTGCCCATGCTGATTTCTCCCCCGGAACCCAGCTGGGACTCCCTCCCCAGGCTTGCACTCCAGCAGAGGGGAAAATGGCCGCCACCCTGTGGCGAGGCGAAGGAGCTGAAGCGGGGCTTCTTTAGCGGCTTCTCCCTGCCAAACCAGTGTGGAGCACTTAGCATTCCTGTGCACACCTGGAGCGGTAGTGTTAGCTCCAGGTGACAGCAGCTGAGTGGAGAGGTGCCTTCCCGGCCCGGGCTGCTTCTCCCTCGGTGGCGGCACGGGAGGAGCCCGTTCCCCAGGCGCTCACCCACGGTAGCCGGGAAACTGCTCCCTCCCCCTCAGAGCGGTGGATGGTAGCGAAAGCACGGTTTCCGTACACTGTTGTTTCTTGGAGGTAGAGCGCAGGCGATCAGGCTTCCATGCGAAAGCGGGGCCTCGGTGCTAGCTTCATGAAACAAGTGGGGGAGTCGGGGGCTGCCTTGTGCAGCAGCCGGCGGCTCCCTCGGCGTTAGGTTTGGGACTCCCTTGCAGTGCTCCAACGCACGCACGCAACAAAATGCCTCCACCCTCGGGAGCGGCTGTTTTAGCTGGGGCACGCGTCCTCTACCGAGGTTTCCCTTCGAGTGGGGTGGCTGTCCTTCAGCCCGCACGCACCCCCCGGGGCAACGGTACCAGCCCCAGAGGCCTGGTGTGAGGGGAGAGCTCCCTGCTCTCCGGCCTGTCTCCCCCGCACCCCCCCACCCCCCCAGCCCCCCCACCCCCGGCCTTACGGAATGGAGCCCGGCCCCGGGCCCCCTCACCCACAGGACCCCCTCAACTGCTTCCTCCCACACAGAGGTCGACGGTAGCTAAAGCACGGTGTCTCTGCAGTGTTGCTGCTTGGAGTTAGAACGCTTGCGGTTAGACTTCCATGCAAAAGCGGGGCCGCAGTGCTCGCTTCCTGCAACAAGCGGGGAGTCGCGTGCTGCCTTCTGCCGGGGCCTGCGTCTCACACGGAACGCGGTTTGGGCCTCCCTTGCCGGGCGCTCACGCGTGCACCCAGCACAACGCTTCCAGCCTCCGGCCTGGCTCTTGTAGCCGAAGCGGGAATTCTCTACAGGGTGGTTCCTTTGAGTTAGGGGGGTTGGCTTGAGGCCTGCGGGCGCGCCCGGGGCCAGGGGAGTAGCCTCAGAAAGGAGAGGTGAGTGGAGAGCTGCCTTGCGCACCGGCCCCTTTCTCGCTCCATTTCACGCAGGGGACCCTGTCCCCCGTCTCTCCAACACGAGCACTGTAAAATGCCTCTGGCTTCAGGAACGGCCCTGTCAACTAGAGCGCAGTCCTTCTATAGCATTCACCCTTGCTCTTAGCAGCCTGGGAACTAGGCATCCAGGCACACAGGGTGCAGCAGGGCTCAGCTCCTAAAACAAGGCGTGAGTCGACAGCAGCCTTCCTGACAGGCCTGCTTCTCAGTCCGAGTCACGTTTAGGTTCCATTTCTCATGCTTTCACAAAAGCACCCCATAGGTGACGTCCCGGCTCAGGAAGGGCCGTCTGTGCTGAGGCCCGCGTTCTCTCCAGGTTCGTTCCTCGGCGTTGGCTGGATGGCACTTAGCACTCCACGCACACACGGGAGAGCCGATCGAGTTTCCCGAAACAAGAGTGGAGGCGACAGGGTGCCCTCTGCCCATGCTGATTTCTCCCCCGGAACCCAGCTGGGACTCCCTCCCCAGGCTTGCACTCCAGCAGAGGGGAAAATGGCCGCCACCCTGTGGCGAGGCGAAGGAGCTGAAGCGGGGCTTCTTTAGCGGCTTCTCCCTGCCAAACCAGTGTGGAGCACTTAGCATTCCTGTGCACACCTGGAGCGGTAGTGTTAGCTCCAGGTGACAGCAGCTGAGTGGAGAGGTGCCTTCCCGGCCCGGGCTGCTTCTCCCTCGGTGGCGGCACGGGAGGAGCCCGTTCCCCAGGCGCTCACCCACGGTAGCCGGGAAACTGCTCCCTCCCCCTCAGAGCGGTGGATGGTAGCGAAAGCACGGTTTCCGTACACTGTTGTTTCTTGGAGGTAGAGCGCAGGCGATCAGGCTTCCATGCGAAAGCGGGGCCTCGGTGCTAGCTTCATGAAACAAGTGGGGGAGTCGGGGGCTGCCTTGTGCAGCAGCCGGCGGCTCCCTCGGCGTTAGGTTTGGGACTCCCTTGCAGTGCTCCAACGCACGCACGCAACAAAATGCCTCCACCCTCGGGAGCGGCTGTTTTAGCTGGGGCACGCGTCCTCTACCGAGGTTTCCCTTCGAGTGGGGTGGCTGTCCTTCAGCCCGCACGCACCCCCCGGGGCAACGGTACCAGCCCCAGAGGCCTGGTGTGAGGGGAGAGCTCCCTGCTCTCCGGCCTGTCTCCCCCGCACCCCCCCACCCCCCCACCCCCCCACCCCCGGCCTTACGGAATGGAGCCCGGCCCCGGGCCCCCTCACCCACAGGACCCCCTCAACTGCTTCCTCCCACACAGAGGTCGACGGTAGCTAAAGCACGGTGTCTCTGCAGTGTTGCTGCTTGGAGTTAGAACGCTTGCGGTTAGACTTCCATGCAAAAGCGGGGCCGCAGTGCTCGCTTCCTGCAACAAGCGGGGAGTCGCGTGCTGCCTTCTGCCGGGGCCTGCGTCTCACACGGAACGCGGTTTGGGCCTCCCTTGCCGGGCGCTCACGCGTGCACCCAGCACAACGCTTCCAGCCTCCGGCCTGGCTCTTGTAGCCGAAGCGGGAATTCTCTACAGGGTGGTTCCTTTGAGTTAGGGGGGTTGGCTTGAGGCCTGCGGGCGCGCCCGGGGCCAGGGGAGTAGCCTCAGAAAGGAGAGGTGAGTGGAGAGCTGCCTTGCGCACCGGCCCCTTTCTCGCTCCATTTCACGCAGGGGACCCTGTCCCCCGTCTCTCCAACACGAGCACTGTAAAATGCCTCTGGCTTCAGGAACGGCCCTGTCAACTAGAGCGCAGTCCTTCTATAGCATTCACCCTTGCTCTTAGCAGCCTGGGAACTAGGCATCCAGGCACACAGGGTGCAGCAGGGCTCAGCTCCTAAAACAAGGCGTGAGTCGACAGCAGCCTTCCTGACAGGCCTGCTTCTCAGTCCGAGTCACGTTTAGGTTCCATTTCTCATGCTTTCACAAAAGCACCCCATAGGTGACGTCCCGGCTCAGGAAGGGCCGTCTGTGCTGAGGCCCGCGTTCTCTCCAGGTTCGTTCCTCGGCGTTGGCTGGATGGCACTTAGCACTCCACGCACACACGGGAGAGCCGATCGAGTTTCCCGAAACAAGAGTGGAGGCGACAGGGTGCCCTCTGCCCATGCTGATTTCTCCCCCGGAACCCAGCTGGGACTCCCTCCCCAGGCTTGCACTCCAGCAGAGGGGAAAATGGCCGCCACCCTGTGGCGAGGCGAAGGAGCTGAAGCGGGGCTTCTTTAGCGGCTTCTCCCTGCCAAACCAGTGTGGAGCACTTAGCATTCCTGTGCACACCTGGAGCGGTAGTGTTAGCTCCAGGTGACAGCAGCTGAGTGGAGAGGTGCCTTCCCGGCCCGGGCTGCTTCTCCCTCGGTGGCGGCACGGGAGGAGCCCGTTCCCCAGGCGCTCACCCACGGTAGCCGGGAAACTGCTCCCTCCCCCTCAGAGCGGTGGATGGTAGCGAAAGCACGGTTTCCGTACACTGTTGTTTCTTGGAGGTAGAGCGCAGGCGATCAGGCTTCCATGCGAAAGCGGGGCCTCGGTGCTAGCTTCATGAAACAAGTGGGGGAGTCGGGGGCTGCCTTGTGCAGCAGCCGGCGGCTCCCTCGGCGTTAGGTTTGGGACTCCCTTGCAGTGCTCCAACGCACGCACGCAACAAAATGCCTCCACCCTCGGGAGCGGCTGTTTTAGCTGGGGCACGCGTCCTCTACCGAGGTTTCCCTTCGAGTGGGGTGGCTGTCCTTCAGCCCGCACGCACCCCCCGGGGCAACGGTACCAGCCCCAGAGGCCTGGTGTGAGGGGAGAGCTCCCTGCTCTCCGGCCTGTCTCCCCCGCACCCCCCCACCCCCCCACCCCCCCACCCCCGGCCTTACGGAATGGAGCCCGGCCCCGGGCCCCCTCACCCACAGGACCCCCTCAACTGCTTCCTCCCACACAGAGGTCGACGGTAGCTAAAGCACGGTGTCTCTGCAGTGTTGCTGCTTGGAGTTAGAACGCTTGCGGTTAGACTTCCATGCAAAAGCGGGGCCGCAGTGCTCGCTTCCTGCAACAAGCGGGGAGTCGCGTGCTGCCTTCTGCCGGGGCCTGCGTCTCACACGGAACGCGGTTTGGGCCTCCCTTGCCGGGCGCTCACGCGTGCACCCAGCACAACGCTTCCAGCCTCCGGCCTGGCTCTTGTAGCCGAAGCGGGAATTCTCTACAGGGTGGTTCCTTTGAGTTAGGGGGGTTGGCTTGAGGCCTGCGGGCGCGCCCGGGGCCAGGGGAGTAGCCTCAGAAAGGAGAGGTGAGTGGAGAGCTGCCTTGCGCACCGGCCCCTTTCTCGCTCCATTTCACGCAGGGGACCCTGTCCCCCGTCTCTCCAACACGAGCACTGTAAAATGCCTCTGGCTTCAGGAACGGCCCTGTCAACTAGAGCGCAGTCCTTCTATAGCATTCACCCTTGCTCTTAGCAGCCTGGGAACTAGGCATCCAGGCACACAGGGTGCAGCAGGGCTCAGCTCCTAAAACAAGGCGTGAGTCGACAGCAGCCTTCCTGACAGGCCTGCTTCTCAGTCCGAGTCACGTTTAGGTTCCATTTCTCATGCTTTCACAAAAGCACCCCATAGGTGACGTCCCGGCTCAGGAAGGGCCGTCTGTGCTGAGGCCCGCGTTCTCTCCAGGTTCGTTCCTCGGCGTTGGCTGGATGGCACTTAGCACTCCACGCACACACGGGAGAGCCGATCGAGTTTCCCGAAACAAGAGTGGAGGCGACAGGGTGCCCTCTGCCCATGCTGATTTCTCCCCCGGAACCCAGCTGGGACTCCCTCCCCAGGCTTGCACTCCAGCAGAGGGGAAAATGGCCGCCACCCTGTGGCGAGGCGAAGGAGCTGAAGCGGGGCTTCTTTAGCGGCTTCTCCCTGCCAAACCAGTGTGGAGCACTTAGCATTCCTGTGCACACCTGGAGCGGTAGTGTTAGCTCCAGGTGACAGCAGCTGAGTGGAGAGGTGCCTTCCCGGCCCGGGCTGCTTCTCCCTCGGTGGCGGCACGGGAGGAGCCCGTTCCCCAGGCGCTCACCCACGGTAGCCGGGAAACTGCTCCCTCCCCCTCAGAGCGGTGGATGGTAGCGAAAGCACGGTTTCCGTACACTGTTGTTTCTTGGAGGTAGAGCGCAGGCGATCAGGCTTCCATGCGAAAGCGGGGCCTCGGTGCTAGCTTCATGAAACAAGTGGGGGAGTCGGGGGCTGCCTTGTGCAGCAGCCGGCGGCTCCCTCGGCGTTAGGTTTGGGACTCCCTTGCAGTGCTCCAACGCACGCACGCAACAAAATGCCTCCACCCTCGGGAGCGGCTGTTTTAGCTGGGGCACGCGTCCTCTACCGAGGTTTCCCTTCGAGTGGGGTGGCTGTCCTTCAGCCCGCACGCACCCCCCGGGGCAACGGTACCAGCCCCAGAGGCCTGGTGTGAGGGGAGAGCTCCCTGCTCTCCGGCCTGTCTCCCCCGCACCCCCCCACCCCCCCACCCCCCCACCCCCGGCCTTACGGAATGGAGCCCGGCCCCGGGCCCCCTCACCCACAGGACCCCCTCAACTGCTTCCTCCCACACAGAGGTCGACGGTAGCTAAAGCACGGTGTCTCTGCAGTGTTGCTGCTTGGAGTTAGAACGCTTGCGGTTAGACTTCCATGCAAAAGCGGGGCCGCAGTGCTCGCTTCCTGCAACAAGCGGGGAGTCGCGTGCTGCCTTCTGCCGGGGCCTGCGTCTCACACGAACGCGGTTTGGGCCTCCCTTGCCGGGCGCTCACGCGTGCACCCAGCACAACGCTTCCAGCCTCCGGCCTGGCTCTTGTAGCCGAAGCGGGAATTCTCTACAGGGTGGTTCCTTTGAGTTAGGGGGGTTGGCTTGAGGCCTGCGGGCGCGCCCGGGGCCAGGGGAGTAGCCTCAGAAAGGAGAGGTGAGTGGAGAGCTGCCTTGCGCACCGGCCCCTTTCTCGCTCCATTTCACGCAGGGGACCCTGTCCCCCGTCTCTCCAACACGAGCACTGTAAAATGCCTCTGGCTTCAGGAACGGCCCTGTCAACTAGAGCGCAGTCCTTCTATAGCATTCACCCTTGCTCTTAGCAGCCTGGGAACTAGGCATCCAGGCACACAGGGTGCAGCAGGGCTCAGCTCCTAAAACAAGGCGTGAGTCGACAGCAGCCTTCCTGACAGGCCTGCTTCTCAGTCCGAGTCACGTTTAGGTTCCATTTCTCATGCTTTCACAAAAGCACCCCATAGGTGACGTCCCGGCTCAGGAAGGGCCGTCTGTGCTGAGGCCCGCGTTCTCTCCAGGTTCGTTCCTCGGCGTTGGCTGGATGGCACTTAGCACTCCACGCACACACGGGAGAGCCGATCGAGTTTCCCGAAACAAGAGTGGAGGCGACAGGGTGCCCTCTGCCCATGCTGATTTCTCCCCCGGAACCCAGCTGGGACTCCCTCCCCAGGCTTGCACTCCAGCAGAGGGGAAAATGGCCGCCACCCTGTGGCGAGGCGAAGGAGCTGAAGCGGGGCTTCTTTAGCGGCTTCTCCCTGCCAAACCAGTGTGGAGCACTTAGCATTCCTGTGCACACCTGGAGCGGTAGTGTTAGCTCCAGGTGACAGCAGCTGAGTGGAGAGGTGCCTTCCCGGCCCGGGCTGCTTCTCCCTCGGTGGCGGCACGGGAGGAGCCCGTTCCCCAGGCGCTCACCCACGGTAGCCGGGAAACTGCTCCCTCCCCCTCAGAGCGGTGGATGGTAGCGAAAGCACGGTTTCCGTACACTGTTGTTTCTTGGAGGTAGAGCGCAGGCGATCAGGCTTCCATGCGAAAGCGGGGCCTCGGTGCTAGCTTCATGAAACAAGTGGGGGAGTCGGGGGCTGCCTTGTGCAGCAGCCGGCGGCTCCCTCGGCGTTAGGTTTGGGACTCCCTTGCAGTGCTCCAACGCACGCACGCAACAAAATGCCTCCACCCTCGGGAGCGGCTGTTTTAGCTGGGGCACGCGTCCTCTACCGAGGTTTCCCTTCGAGTGGGGTGGCTGTCCTTCAGCCCGCACGCACCCCCCGGGGCAACGGTACCAGCCCCAGAGGCCTGGTGTGAGGGGAGAGCTCCCTGCTCTCCGGCCTGTCTCCCCCGCACCCCCCCACCCCCCCACCCCCCCACCCCCGGCCTTACGGAATGGAGCCCGGCCCCGGGCCCCCTCACCCACAGGACCCCCTCAACTGCTTCCTCCCACACAGAGGTCGACGGTAGCTAAAGCACGGTGTCTCTGCAGTGTTGCTGCTTGGAGTTAGAACGCTTGCGGTTAGACTTCCATGCAAAAGCGGGGCCGCAGTGCTCGCTTCCTGCAACAAGCGGGGAGTCGCGTGCTGCCTTCTGCCGGGGCCTGCGTCTCACACGGAACGCGGTTTGGGCCTCCCTTGCCGGGCGCTCACGCGTGCACCCAGCACAACGCTTCCAGCCTCCGGCCTGGCTCTTGTAGCCGAAGCGGGAATTCTCTACAGGGTGGTTCCTTTGAGTTAGGGGGGTTGGCTTGAGGCCTGCGGGCGCGCCCGGGGCCAGGGGAGTAGCCTCAGAAAGGAGAGGTGAGTGGAGAGCTGCCTTGCGCACCGGCCCCTTTCTCGCTCCATTTCACGCAGGGGACCCTGTCCCCCGTCTCTCCAACACGAGCACTGTAAAATGCCTCTGGCTTCAGGAACGGCCCTGTCAACTAGAGCGCAGTCCTTCTATAGCATTCACCCTTGCTCTTAGCAGCCTGGGAACTAGGCATCCAGGCACACAGGGTGCAGCAGGGCTCAGCTCCTAAAACAAGGCGTGAGTCGACAGCAGCCTTCCTGACAGGCCTGCTTCTCAGTCCGAGTCACGTTTAGGTTCCATTTCTCATGCTTTCACAAAAGCACCCCATAGGTGACGTCCCGGCTCAGGAAGGGCCGTCTGTGCTGAGGCCCGCGTTCTCTCCAGGTTCGTTCCTCGGCGTTGGCTGGATGGCACTTAGCACTCCACGCACACACGGGAGAGCCGATCGAGTTTCCCGAAACAAGAGTGGAGGCGACAGGGTGCCCTCTGCCCATGCTGATTTCTCCCCCGGAACCCAGCTGGGACTCCCTCCCCAGGCTTGCACTCCAGCAGAGGGGAAAATGGCCGCCACCCTGTGGCGAGGCGAAGGAGCTGAAGCGGGGCTTCTTTAGCGGCTTCTCCCTGCCAAACCAGTGTGGAGCACTTAGCATTCCTGTGCACACCTGGAGCGGTAGTGTTAGCTCCAGGTGACAGCAGCTGAGTGGAGAGGTGCCTTCCCGGCCCGGGCTGCTTCTCCCTCGGTGGCGGCACGGGAGGAGCCCGTTCCCCAGGCGCTCACCCACGGTAGCCGGGAAACTGCTCCCTCCCCCTCAGAGCGGTGGATGGTAGCGAAAGCACGGTTTCCGTACACTGTTGTTTCTTGGAGGTAGAGCGCAGGCGATCAGGCTTCCATGCGAAAGCGGGGCCTCGGTGCTAGCTTCATGAAACAAGTGGGGGAGTCGGGGGCTGCCTTGTGCAGCAGCCGGCGGCTCCCTCGGCGTTAGGTTTGGGACTCCCTTGCAGTGCTCCAACGCACGCACGCAACAAAATGCCTCCACCCTCGGGAGCGGCTGTTTTAGCTGGGGCACGCGTCCTCTACCGAGGTTTCCCTTCGAGTGGGGTGGCTGTCCTTCAGCCCGCACGCACCCCCCGGGGCAACGGTACCAGCCCCAGAGGCCTGGTGTGAGGGGAGAGCTCCCTGCTCTCCGGCCTGTCTCCCCCGCACCCCCCCACCCCCCCACCCCCCCACCCCCGGCCTTACGGAATGGAGCCCGGCCCCGGGCCCCCTCACCCACAGGACCCCCTCAACTGCTTCCTCCCACACAGAGGTCGACGGTAGCTAAAGCACGGTGTCTCTGCAGTGTTGCTGCTTGGAGTTAGAACGCTTGCGGTTAGACTTCCATGCAAAAGCGGGGCCGCAGTGCTCGCTTCCTGCAACAAGCGGGGAGTCGCGTGCTGCCTTCTGCCGGGGCCTGCGTCTCACACGGAACGCGGTTTGGGCCTCCCTTGCCGGGCGCTCACGCGTGCACCCAGCACAACGCTTCCAGCCTCCGGCCTGGCTCTTGTAGCCGAAGCGGGAATTCTCTACAGGGTGGTTCCTTTGAGTTAGGGGGGTTGGCTTGAGGCCTGCGGGCGCGCCCGGGGCCAGGGGAGTAGCCTCAGAAAGGAGAGGTGAGTGGAGAGCTGCCTTGCGCACCGGCCCCTTTCTCGCTCCATTTCACGCAGGGGACCCTGTCCCCCGTCTCTCCAACACGAGCACTGTAAAATGCCTCTGGCTTCAGGAACGGCCCTGTCAACTAGAGCGCAGTCCTTCTATAGCATTCACCCTTGCTCTTAGCAGCCTGGGAACTAGGCATCCAGGCACACAGGGTGCAGCAGGGCTCAGCTCCTAAAACAAGGCGTGAGTCGACAGCAGCCTTCCTGACAGGCCTGCTTCTCAGTCCGAGTCACGTTTAGGTTCCATTTCTCATGCTTTCACAAAAGCACCCCATAGGTGACGTCCCGGCTCAGGAAGGGCCGTCTGTGCTGAGGCCCGCGTTCTCTCCAGGTTCGTTCCTCGGCGTTGGCTGGATGGCACTTAGCACTCCACGCACACACGGGAGAGCCGATCGAGTTTCCCGAAACAAGAGTGGAGGCGACAGGGTGCCCTCTGCCCATGCTGATTTCTCCCCCGGAACCCAGCTGGGACTCCCTCCCCAGGCTTGCACTCCAGCAGAGGGGAAAATGGCCGCCACCCTGTGGCGAGGCGAAGGAGCTGAAGCGGGGCTTCTTTAGCGGCTTCTCCCTGCCAAACCAGTGTGGAGCACTTAGCATTCCTGTGCACACCTGGAGCGGTAGTGTTAGCTCCAGGTGACAGCAGCTGAGTGGAGAGGTGCCTTCCCGGCCCGGGCTGCTTCTCCCTCGGTGGCGGCACGGGAGGAGCCCGTTCCCCAGGCGCTCACCCACGGTAGCCGGGAAACTGCTCCCTCCCCCTCAGAGCGGTGGATGGTAGCGAAAGCACGGTTTCCGTACACTGTTGTTTCTTGGAGGTAGAGCGCAGGCGATCAGGCTTCCATGCGAAAGCGGGGCCTCGGTGCTAGCTTCATGAAACAAGTGGGGGAGTCGGGGGCTGCCTTGTGCAGCAGCCGGCGGCTCCCTCGGCGTTAGGTTTGGGACTCCCTTGCAGTGCTCCAACGCACGCACGCAACAAAATGCCTCCACCCTCGGGAGCGGCTGTTTTAGCTGGGGCACGCGTCCTCTACCGAGGTTTCCCTTCGAGTGGGGTGGCTGTCCTTCAGCCCGCACGCACCCCCCGGGGCAACGGTACCAGCCCCAGAGGCCTGGTGTGAGGGGAGAGCTCCCTGCTCTCCGGCCTGTCTCCCCCGCACCCCCCCACCCCCCCACCCCCCCACCCCCGGCCTTACGGAATGGAGCCCGGCCCCGGGCCCCCTCACCCACAGGACCCCCTCAACTGCTTCCTCCCACACAGAGGTCGACGGTAGCTAAAGCACGGTGTCTCTGCAGTGTTGCTGCTTGGAGTTAGAACGCTTGCGGTTAGACTTCCATGCAAAAGCGGGGCCGCAGTGCTCGCTTCCTGCAACAAGCGGGGAGTCGCGTGCTGCCTTCTGCCGGGGCCTGCGTCTCACACGGAACGCGGTTTGGGCCTCCCTTGCCGGGCGCTCACGCGTGCACCCAGCACAACGCTTCCAGCCTCCGGCCTGGCTCTTGTAGCCGAAGCGGGAATTCTCTACAGGGTGGTTCCTTTGAGTTAGGGGGGTTGGCTTGAGGCCTGCGGGCGCGCCCGGGGCCAGGGGAGTAGCCTCAGAAAGGAGAGGTGAGTGGAGAGCTGCCTTGCGCACCGGCCCCTTTCTCGCTCCATTTCACGCAGGGGACCCTGTCCCCCGTCTCTCCAACACGAGCACTGTAAAATGCCTCTGGCTTCAGGAACGGCCCTGTCAACTAGAGCGCAGTCCTTCTATAGCATTCACCCTTGCTCTTAGCAGCCTGGGAACTAGGCATCCAGGCACACAGGGTGCAGCAGGGCTCAGCTCCTAAAACAAGGCGTGAGTCGACAGCAGCCTTCCTGACAGGCCTGCTTCTCAGTCCGAGTCACGTTTAGGTTCCATTTCTCATGCTTTCACAAAAGCACCCCATAGGTGACGTCCCGGCTCAGGAAGGGCCGTCTGTGCTGAGGCCCGCGTTCTCTCCAGGTTCGTTCCTCGGCGTTGGCTGGATGGCACTTAGCACTCCACGCACACACGGGAGAGCCGATCGAGTTTCCCGAAACAAGAGTGGAGGCGACAGGGTGCCCTCTGCCCATGCTGATTTCTCCCCCGGAACCCAGCTGGGACTCCCTCCCCAGGCTTGCACTCCAGCAGAGGGGAAAATGGCCGCCACCCTGTGGCGAGGCGAAGGAGCTGAAGCGGGGCTTCTTTAGCGGCTTCTCCCTGCCAAACCAGTGTGGAGCACTTAGCATTCCTGTGCACACCTGGAGCGGTAGTGTTAGCTCCAGGTGACAGCAGCTGAGTGGAGAGGTGCCTTCCCGGCCCGGGCTGCTTCTCCCTCGGTGGCGGCACGGGAGGAGCCCGTTCCCCAGGCGCTCACCCACGGTAGCCGGGAAACTGCTCCCTCCCCCTCAGAGCGGTGGATGGTAGCGAAAGCACGGTTTCCGTACACTGTTGTTTCTTGGAGGTAGAGCGCAGGCGATCAGGCTTCCATGCGAAAGCGGGGCCTCGGTGCTAGCTTCATGAAACAAGTGGGGGAGTCGGGGGCTGCCTTGTGCAGCAGCCGGCGGCTCCCTCGGCGTTAGGTTTGGGACTCCCTTGCAGTGCTCCAACGCACGCACGCAACAAAATGCCTCCACCCTCGGGAGCGGCTGTTTTAGCTGGGGCACGCGTCCTCTACCGAGGTTTCCCTTCGAGTGGGGTGGCTGTCCTTCAGCCCGCACGCACCCCCCGGGGCAACGGTACCAGCCCCAGAGGCCTGGTGTGAGGGGAGAGCTCCCTGCTCTCCGGCCTGTCTCCCCCGCACCCCCCCACCCCCCCACCCCCCCACCCCCGGCCTTACGGAATGGAGCCCGGCCCCGGGCCCCCTCACCCACAGGACCCCCTCAACTGCTTCCTCCCACACAGAGGTCGACGGTAGCTAAAGCACGGTGTCTCTGCAGTGTTGCTGCTTGGAGTTAGAACGCTTGCGGTTAGACTTCCATGCAAAAGCGGGGCCGCAGTGCTCGCTTCCTGCAACAAGCGGGGAGTCGCGTGCTGCCTTCTGCCGGGGCCTGCGTCTCACACGGAACGCGGTTTGGGCCTCCCTTGCCGGGCGCTCACGCGTGCACCCAGCACAACGCTTCCAGCCTCCGGCCTGGCTCTTGTAGCCGAAGCGGGAATTCTCTACAGGGTGGTTCCTTTGAGTTAGGGGGGTTGGCTTGAGGCCTGCGGGCGCGCCCGGGGCCAGGGGAGTAGCCTCAGAAAGGAGAGGTGAGTGGAGAGCTGCCTTGCGCACCGGCCCCTTTCTCGCTCCATTTCACGCAGGGGACCCTGTCCCCCGTCTCTCCAACACGAGCACTGTAAAATGCCTCTGGCTTCAGGAACGGCCCTGTCAACTAGAGCGCAGTCCTTCTATAGCATTCACCCTTGCTCTTAGCAGCCTGGGAACTAGGCATCCAGGCACACAGGGTGCAGCAGGGCTCAGCTCCTAAAACAAGGCGTGAGTCGACAGCAGCCTTCCTGACAGGCCTGCTTCTCAGTCCGAGTCACGTTTAGGTTCCATTTCTCATGCTTTCACAAAAGCACCCCATAGGTGACGTCCCGGCTCAGGAAGGGCCGTCTGTGCTGAGGCCCGCGTTCTCTCCAGGTTCGTTCCTCGGCGTTGGCTGGATGGCACTTAGCACTCCACGCACACACGGGAGAGCCGATCGAGTTTCCCGAAACAAGAGTGGAGGCGACAGGGTGCCCTCTGCCCATGCTGATTTCTCCCCCGGAACCCAGCTGGGACTCCCTCCCCAGGCTTGCACTCCAGCAGAGGGGAAAATGGCCGCCACCCTGTGGCGAGGCGAAGGAGCTGAAGCGGGGCTTCTTTAGCGGCTTCTCCCTGCCAAACCAGTGTGGAGCACTTAGCATTCCTGTGCACACCTGGAGCGGTAGTGTTAGCTCCAGGTGACAGCAGCTGAGTGGAGAGGTGCCTTCCCGGCCCGGGCTGCTTCTCCCTCGGTGGCGGCACGGGAGGAGCCCGTTCCCCAGGCGCTCACCCACGGTAGCCGGGAAACTGCTCCCTCCCCCTCAGAGCGGTGGATGGTAGCGAAAGCACGGTTTCCGTACACTGTTGTTTCTTGGAGGTAGAGCGCAGGCGATCAGGCTTCCATGCGAAAGCGGGGCCTCGGTGCTAGCTTCATGAAACAAGTGGGGGAGTCGGGGGCTGCCTTGTGCAGCAGCCGGCGGCTCCCTCGGCGTTAGGTTTGGGACTCCCTTGCAGTGCTCCAACGCACGCACGCAACAAAATGCCTCCACCCTCGGGAGCGGCTGTTTTAGCTGGGGCACGCGTCCTCTACCGAGGTTTCCCTTCGAGTGGGGTGGCTGTCCTTCAGCCCGCACGCACCCCCCGGGGCAACGGTACCAGCCCCAGAGGCCTGGTGTGAGGGGAGAGCTCCCTGCTCTCCGGCCTGTCTCCCCCGCACCCCCCCACCCCCCCACCCCCCCACCCCCGGCCTTACGGAATGGAGCCCGGCCCCGGGCCCCCTCACCCACAGGACCCCCTCAACTGCTTCCTCCCACACAGAGGTCGACGGTAGCTAAAGCACGGTGTCTCTGCAGTGTTGCTGCTTGGAGTTAGAACGCTTGCGGTTAGACTTCCATGCAAAAGCGGGGCCGCAGTGCTCGCTTCCTGCAACAAGCGGGGAGTCGCGTGCTGCCTTCTGCCGGGGCCTGCGTCTCACACGGAACGCGGTTTGGGCCTCCCTTGCCGGGCGCTCACGCGTGCACCCAGCACAACGCTTCCAGCCTCCGGCCTGGCTCTTGTAGCCGAAGCGGGAATTCTCTACAGGGTGGTTCCTTTGAGTTAGGGGGGTTGGCTTGAGGCCTGCGGGCGCGCCCGGGGCCAGGGGAGTAGCCTCAGAAAGGAGAGGTGAGTGGAGAGCTGCCTTGCGCACCGGCCCCTTTCTCGCTCCATTTCACGCAGGGGACCCTGTCCCCCGTCTCTCCAACACGAGCACTGTAAAATGCCTCTGGCTTCAGGAACGGCCCTGTCAACTAGAGCGCAGTCCTTCTATAGCATTCACCCTTGCTCTTAGCAGCCTGGGAACTAGGCATCCAGGCACACAGGGTGCAGCAGGGCTCAGCTCCTAAAACAAGGCGTGAGTCGACAGCAGCCTTCCTGACAGGCCTGCTTCTCAGTCCGAGTCACGTTTAGGTTCCATTTCTCATGCTTTCACAAAAGCACCCCATAGGTGACGTCCCGGCTCAGGAAGGGCCGTCTGTGCTGAGGCCCGCGTTCTCTCCAGGTTCGTTCCTCGGCGTTGGCTGGATGGCACTTAGCACTCCACGCACACACGGGAGAGCCGATCGAGTTTCCCGAAACAAGAGTGGAGGCGACAGGGTGCCCTCTGCCCATGCTGATTTCTCCCCCGGAACCCAGCTGGGACTCCCTCCCCAGGCTTGCACTCCAGCAGAGGGGAAAATGGCCGCCACCCTGTGGCGAGGCGAAGGAGCTGAAGCGGGGCTTCTTTAGCGGCTTCTCCCTGCCAAACCAGTGTGGAGCACTTAGCATTCCTGTGCACACCTGGAGCGGTAGTGTTAGCTCCAGGTGACAGCAGCTGAGTGGAGAGGTGCCTTCCCGGCCCGGGCTGCTTCTCCCTCGGTGGCGGCACGGGAGGAGCCCGTTCCCCAGGCGCTCACCCACGGTAGCCGGGAAACTGCTCCCTCCCCCTCAGAGCGGTGGATGGTAGCGAAAGCACGGTTTCCGTACACTGTTGTTTCTTGGAGGTAGAGCGCAGGCGATCAGGCTTCCATGCGAAAGCGGGGCCTCGGTGCTAGCTTCATGAAACAAGTGGGGGAGTCGGGGGCTGCCTTGTGCAGCAGCCGGCGGCTCCCTCGGCGTTAGGTTTGGGACTCCCTTGCAGTGCTCCAACGCACGCACGCAACAAAATGCCTCCACCCTCGGGAGCGGCTGTTTTAGCTGGGGCACGCGTCCTCTACCGAGGTTTCCCTTCGAGTGGGGTGGCTGTCCTTCAGCCCGCACGCACCCCCCGGGGCAACGGTACCAGCCCCAGAGGCCTGGTGTGAGGGGAGAGCTCCCTGCTCTCCGGCCTGTCTCCCCCGCACCCCCCCACCCCCCCACCCCCCCACCCCCGGCCTTACGGAATGGAGCCCGGCCCCGGGCCCCCTCACCCACAGGACCCCCTCAACTGCTTCCTCCCACACAGAGGTCGACGGTAGCTAAAGCACGGTGTCTCTGCAGTGTTGCTGCTTGGAGTTAGAACGCTTGCGGTTAGACTTCCATGCAAAAGCGGGGCCGCAGTGCTCGCTTCCTGCAACAAGCGGGGAGTCGCGTGCTGCCTTCTGCCGGGGCCTGCGTCTCACACGGAACGCGGTTTGGGCCTCCCTTGCCGGGCGCTCACGCGTGCACCCAGCACAACGCTTCCAGCCTCCGGCCTGGCTCTTGTAGCCGAAGCGGGAATTCTCTACAGGGTGGTTCCTTTGAGTTAGGGGGGTTGGCTTGAGGCCTGCGGGCGCGCCCGGGGCCAGGGGAGTAGCCTCAGAAAGGAGAGGTGAGTGGAGAGCTGCCTTGCGCACCGGCCCCTTTCTCGCTCCATTTCACGCAGGGGACCCTGTCCCCCGTCTCTCCAACACGAGCACTGTAAAATGCCTCTGGCTTCAGGAACGGCCCTGTCAACTAGAGCGCAGTCCTTCTATAGCATTCACCCTTGCTCTTAGCAGCCTGGGAACTAGGCATCCAGGCACACAGGGTGCAGCAGGGCTCAGCTCCTAAAACAAGGCGTGAGTCGACAGCAGCCTTCCTGACAGGCCTGCTTCTCAGTCCGAGTCACGTTTAGGTTCCATTTCTCATGCTTTCACAAAAGCACCCCATAGGTGACGTCCCGGCTCAGGAAGGGCCGTCTGTGCTGAGGCCCGCGTTCTCTCCAGGTTCGTTCCTCGGCGTTGGCTGGATGGCACTTAGCACTCCACGCACACACGGGAGAGCCGATCGAGTTTCCCGAAACAAGAGTGGAGGCGACAGGGTGCCCTCTGCCCATGCTGATTTCTCCCCCGGAACCCAGCTGGGACTCCCTCCCCAGGCTTGCACTCCAGCAGAGGGGAAAATGGCCGCCACCCTGTGGCGAGGCGAAGGAGCTGAAGCGGGGCTTCTTTAGCGGCTTCTCCCTGCCAAACCAGTGTGGAGCACTTAGCATTCCTGTGCACACCTGGAGCGGTAGTGTTAGCTCCAGGTGACAGCAGCTGAGTGGAGAGGTGCCTTCCCGGCCCGGGCTGCTTCTCCCTCGGTGGCGGCACGGGAGGAGCCCGTTCCCCAGGCGCTCACCCACGGTAGCCGGGAAACTGCTCCCTCCCCCTCAGAGCGGTGGATGGTAGCGAAAGCACGGTTTCCGTACACTGTTGTTTCTTGGAGGTAGAGCGCAGGCGATCAGGCTTCCATGCGAAAGCGGGGCCTCGGTGCTAGCTTCATGAAACAAGTGGGGGAGTCGGGGGCTGCCTTGTGCAGCAGCCGGCGGCTCCCTCGGCGTTAGGTTTGGGACTCCCTTGCAGTGCTCCAACGCACGCACCCAACAAAATGCCTCCACCCTCGGGAGCGGCTGTTTTAGCTGGGGCACGCGTCCTCTACCGAGGTTTCCCTTCGAGTGGGGTGGCTGTCCTTCAGCCTGCACGCACCCCCCGGGGCAACGGTACCAGCCCCAGAGGCCTGGTGTGAGGGGAGAGCTCCCTGCTCTCCGGCCTGTCTCCCCCGCACCCCCCCACCCCCCCACCCCCCCACCCCCGGCCTTACGGAATGGAGCCCGGCCCCGGGCCCCCTCACCCACAGGACCCCCTCAACTGCTTCCTCCCACACAGAGGTCGACGGTAGCTAAAGCACGGTGTCTCTGCAGTGTTGCTGCTTGGAGTTAGAACGCTTGCGGTTAGACTTCCATGCAAAAGCGGGGCCGCAGTGCTCGCTTCCTGCAACAAGCGGGGAGTCGCGTGCTGCCTTCTGCCGGGGCCTGCGTCTCACACGGAACGCGGTTTGGGCCTCCCTTGCCGGGCGCTCACGCGTGCACCCAGCACAACGCTTCCAGCCTCCGGCCTGGCTCTTGTAGCCGAAGCGGGAATTCTCTACAGGGTGGTTCCTTTGAGTTAGGGGGGTTGGCTTGAGGCCTGCGGGCGCGCCCGGGGCCAGGGGAGTAGCCTCAGAAAGGAGAGGTGAGTGGAGAGCTGCCTTGCGCACCGGCCCCTTTCTCGCTCCATTTCACGCAGGGGACCCTGTCCCCCGTCTCTCCAACACGAGCACTGTAAAATGCCTCTGGCTTCAGGAACGGCCCTGTCAACTAGAGCGCAGTCCTTCTATAGCATTCACCCTTGCTCTTAGCAGCCTGGGAACTAGGCATCCAGGCACACAGGGTGCAGCAGGGCTCAGCTCCTAAAACAAGGCGTGAGTCGACAGCAGCCTTCCTGACAGGCCTGCTTCTCAGTCCGAGTCACGTTTAGGTTCCATTTCTCATGCTTTCACAAAAGCACCCCATAGGTGACGTCCCGGCTCAGGAAGGGCCGTCTGTGCTGAGGCCCGCGTTCTCTCCAGGTTCGTTCCTCGGCGTTGGCTGGATGGCACTTAGCACTCCACGCACACACGGGAGAGCCGATCGAGTTTCCCGAAACAAGAGTGGAGGCGACAGGGTGCCCTCTGCCCATGCTGATTTCTCCCCCGGAACCCAGCTGGGACTCCCTCCCCAGGCTTGCACTCCAGCAGAGGGGAAAATGGCCGCCACCCTGTGGCGAGGCGAAGGAGCTGAAGCGGGGCTTCTTTAGCGGCTTCTCCCTGCCAAACCAGTGTGGAGCACTTAGCATTCCTGTGCACACCTGGAGCGGTAGTGTTAGCTCCAGGTGACAGCAGCTGAGTGGAGAGGTGCCTTCCCGGCCCGGGCTGCTTCTCCCTCGGTGGCGGCACGGGAGGAGCCCGTTCCCCAGGCGCTCACCCACGGTAGCCGGGAAACTGCTCCCTCCCCCTCAGAGCGGTGGATGGTAGCGAAAGCACGGTTTCCGTACACTGTTGTTTCTTGGAGGTAGAGCGCAGGCGATCAGGCTTCCATGCGAAAGCGGGGCCTCGGTGCTAGCTTCATGAAACAAGTGGGGGAGTCGGGGGCTGCCTTGTGCAGCAGCCGGCGGCTCCCTCGGCGTTAGGTTTGGGACTCCCTTGCAGTGCTCCAACGCACGCACCCAACAAAATGCCTCCACCCTCGGGAGCGGCTGTTTTAGCTGGGGCACGCGTCCTCTACCGAGGTTTCCCTTCGAGTGGGGTGGCTGTCCTTCAGCCTGCACGCACCCCCCGGGGCAACGGTACCAGCCCCAGAGGCCTGGTGTGAGTGGAGAGCTCCCTGCTCTCCGGCCTGTCTCCCCCGCACCCCCCCACCCCCCCACCCCCCCACCCCCGGCCTTACGGAATGGAGCCCGGCCCCGGGCCCCCTCACCCACAGGACCCCCTCAACTGCTTCCTCCCACACAGAGGTCGACGGTAGCTAAAGCACGGTGTCTCTGCAGTGTTGCTGCTTGGAGTTAGAACGCTTGCGGTTAGACTTCCATGCAAAAGCGGGGCCGCAGTGCTCGCTTCCTGCAACAAGCGGGGAGTCGCGTGCTGCCTTCTGCCGGGGCCTGCGTCTCACACGGAACGCGGTTTGGGCCTCCCTTGCCGGGCGCTCACGCGTGCACCCAGCACAACGCTTCCAGCCTCCGGCCTGGCTCTTGTAGCCGAAGCGGGAATTCTCTACAGGGTGGTTCCTTTGAGTTAGGGGGGTTGGCTTGAGGCCTGCGGGCGCGCCCGGGGCCAGGGGAGTAGCCTCAGAAAGGAGAGGTGAGTGGAGAGCTGCCTTGCGCACCGGCCCCTTTCTCGCTCCATTTCACGCAGGGGACCCTGTCCCCCGTCTCTCCAACACGAGCACTGTAAAATGCCTCTGGCTTCAGGAACGGCCCTGTCAACTAGAGCGCAGTCCTTCTATAGCATTCAGCCTTGCTCTTAGCAGCCTGGGAACTAGGCATCCAGGCACACAGGGTGCAGCAGGGCTCAGCTCCTAAAACAAGGCGTGAGTCGACAGCAGCCTTCCTGACAGGCCTGCTTCTCAGTCCGAGTCACGTTTAGGTTCCATTTCTCATGCTTTCACAAAAGCACCCCATAGGTGACGTCCCGGCTCAGGAAGGGCCGTCTGTGCTGAGGCCCGCGTTCTCTCCAGGTTCGTTCCTCGGCGTTGGCTGGATGGCACTTAGCACTCCACGCACACACGGGAGAGCCGATCGAGTTTCCCGAAACAAGAGTGGAGGCGACAGGGTGCCCTCTGCCCATGCTGATTTCTCCCCCGGAACCCAGCTGGGACTCCCTCCCCAGGCTTGCACTCCAGCAGAGGGGAAAATGGCCGCCACCCTGTGGCGAGGCGAAGGAGCTGAAGCGGGGCTTCTTTAGCGGCTTCTCCCTGCCAAACCAGTGTGGAGCACTTAGCATTCCTGTGCACACCTGGAGCGGTAGTGTTAGCTCCAGGTGACAGCAGCTGAGTGGAGAGGTGCCTTCCCGGCCCGGGCTGCTTCTCCCTCGGTGGCGGCACGGGAGGAGCCCGTTCCCCAGGCGCTCACCCACGGTAGCCGGGAAACTGCTCCCTCCCCCTCAGAGCGGTGGATGGTAGCGAAAGCACGGTTTCCGTACACTGTTGTTTCTTGGAGGTAGAGCGCAGGCGATCAGGCTTCCATGCGAAAGCGGGGCCTCGGTGCTAGCTTCATGAAACAAGTGGGGGAGTCGGGGGCTGCCTTGTGCAGCAGCCGGCGGCTCCCTCGGCGTTAGGTTTGGGACTCCCTTGCAGTGCTCCAACGCACGCACGCAACAAAATGCCTCCACCCTCGGGAGCGGCTGTTTTAGCTGGGGCACGCGTCCTCTACCGAGGTTTCCCTTCGAGTGGGGTGGCTGTCCTTCAGCCTGCACGCACCCCCCGGGGCAACGGTACCAGCCCCAGAGGCCTGGTGTGAGGGGAGAGCTCCCTGCTCTCCGGCCTGTCTCCCCCGCACCCCCCCACCCCCCCACCCCCCCACCCCCGGCCTTACGGAATGGAGCCCGGCCCCGGGCCCCCTCACCCACAGGACCCCCTCAACTGCTTCCTCCCACACAGAGGTCGACGGTAGCTAAAGCACGGTGTCTCTGCAGTGTTGCTGCTTGGAGTTAGAACGCTTGCGGTTAGACTTCCATGCAAAAGCGGGGCCGCAGTGCTCGCTTCCTGCAACAAGCGGGGAGTCGCGTGCTGCCTTCTGCCGGGGCCTGCGTCTCACACGGAACGCGGTTTGGGCCTCCCTTGCCGGGCGCTCACGCGTGCACCCAGCACAACGCTTCCAGCCTCCGGCCTGGCTCTTGTAGCCGAAGCGGGAATTCTCTACAGGGTGGTTCCTTTGAGTTAGGGGGGTTGGCTTGAGGCCTGCGGGCGCGCCCGGGGCCAGGGGAGTAGCCTCAGAAAGGAGAGGTGAGTGGAGAGCTGCCTTGCGCACCGGCCCCTTTCTCGCTCCATTTCACGCAGGGGACCCTGTCCCCCGTCTCTCCAACACGAGCACTGTAAAATGCCTCTGGCTTCAGGAACGGCCCTGTCAACTAGAGCGCAGTCCTTCTATAGCATTCACCCTTGCTCTTAGCAGCCTGGGAACCAGGCATCCAGGCACACAGGGTGCAGCAGGGCTCAGCTCCTAAAACAAGGCGTGAGTCGACAGCAGCCTTCCTGACAGGCCTGCTTCTCAGTCCGAGTCACGTTTAGGTTCCATTTCTCATGCTTTCACAAAAGCACCCCATAGGTGACGTCCCGGCTCAGGAAGGGCCGTCTGTGCTGAGGCCCGCGTTCTCTCCAGGTTCGTTCCTCGGCGTTGGCTGGATGGCACTTAGCACTCCACGCACACACGGGAGAGCCGATCGAGTTTCCCGAAACAAGAGTGGAGGCGACAGGGTGCCCTCTGCCCATGCTGATTTCTCCCCCGGAACCCAGCTGGGACTCCCTCCCCAGGCTTGCACTCCAGCAGAGGGGAAAATGGCCGCCACCCTGTGGCGAGGCGAAGGAGCTGAAGCGGGGCTTCTTTAGCGGCTTCTCCCTGCCAAACCAGTGTGGAGCACTTAGCATTCCTGTGCACACCTGGAGCGGTAGTGTTAGCTCCAGGTGACAGCAGCTGAGTGGAGAGGTGCCTTCCCGGCCCGGGCTGCTTCTCCCTCGGTGGCGGCACGGGAGGAGCCCGTTCCCCAGGCGCTCACCCACGGTAGCCGGGAAACTGCTCCCTCCCCCTCAGAGCGGTGGATGGTAGCGAAAGCACGGTTTCCGTACACTGTTGTTTCTTGGAGGTAGAGCGCAGGCGATCAGGCTTCCATGCGAAAGCGGGGCCTCGGTGCTAGCTTCATGAAACAAGTGGGGGAGTCGGGGGCTGCCTTGTGCAGCAGCCGGCGGCTCCCTCGGCGTTAGGTTTGGGACTCCCTTGCAGTGCTCCAACGCACGCACGCAACAAAATGCCTCCACCCTCGGGAGCGGCTGTTTTAGCTGGGGCACGCGTCCTCTACCGAGGTTTCCCTTCGAGTGGGGTGGCTGTCCTTCAGCCTGCACGCACCCCCCGGGGCAACGGTACCAGCCCCAGAGGCCTGGTGTGAGTGGAGAGCTCCCTGCTCTCCGGCCTGTCTCCCCCGCACCCCCCCACCCCCCCACCCCCCCACCCCCGGCCTTACGGAATGGAGCCCGGCCCCGGGCCCCCTCACCCACAGGACCCCCTCAACTGCTTCCTCCCACACAGAGGTCGACGGTAGCTAAAGCACGGTGTCTCTGCAGTGTTGCTGCTTGGAGTTAGAACGCTTGCGGTTAGACTTCCATGCAAAAGCGGGGCCGCAGTGCTCGCTTCCTGCAACAAGCGGGGAGTCGCGTGCTGCCTTCTGCCGGGGCCTGCGTCTCACACGGAACGCGGTTTGGGCCTCCCTTGCCGGGCGCTCACGCGTGCACCCAGCACAACGCTTCCAGCCTCCGGCCTGGCTCTTGTAGCCGAAGCGGGAATTCTCTACAGGGTGGTTCCTTTGAGTTAGGGGGGTTGGCTTGAGGCCTGCGGGCGCGCCCGGGGCCAGGGGAGTAGCCTCAGAAAGGAGAGGTGAGTGGAGAGCTGCCTTGCGCACCGGCCCCTTTCTCGCTCCATTTCACGCAGGGGACCCTGTCCCCCGTCTCTCCAACACGAGCACTGTAAAATGCCTCTGGCTTCAGGAACGGCCCTGTCAACTAGAGCGCAGTCCTTCTATAGCATTCACCCTTGCTCTTAGCAGCCTGGGAACCAGGCATCCAGGCACACAGGGTGCAGCAGGGCTCAGCTCCTAAAACAAGGCGTGAGTCGACAGCAGCCTTCCTGACAGGCCTGCTTCTCAGTCCGAGTCACGTTTAGGTTCCATTTCTCATGCTTTCACAAAAGCACCCCATAGGTGACGTCCCGGCTCAGGAAGGGCCGTCTGTGCTGAGGCCCGCGTTCTCTCCAGGTTCGTTCCTCGGCGTTGGCTGGATGGCACTTAGCACTCCACGCACACACGGGAGAGCCGATCGAGTTTCCCGAAACAAGAGTGGAGGCGACAGGGTGCCCTCTGCCCATGCTGATTTCTCCCCCGGAACCCAGCTGGGACTCCCTCCCCAGGCTTGCACTCCAGCAGAGGGGAAAATGGCCGCCACCCTGTGGCGAGGCGAAGGAGCTGAAGCGGGGCTTCTTTAGCGGCTTCTCCCTGCCAAACCAGTGTGGAGCACTTAGCATTCCTGTGCACACCTGGAGCGGTAGTGTTAGCTCCAGGTGACAGCAGCTGAGTGGAGAGGTGCCTTCCCGGCCCGGGCTGCTTCTCCCTCGGTGGCGGCACGGGAGGAGCCCGTTCCCCAGGCGCTCACCCACGGTAGCCGGGAAACTGCTCCCTCCCCCTCAGAGCGGTGGATGGTAGCGAAAGCACGGTTTCCGTACACTGTTGTTTCTTGGAGGTAGAGCGCAGGCGATCAGGCTTCCATGCGAAAGCGGGGCCTCGGTGCTAGCTTCATGAAACAAGTGGGGGAGTCGGGGGCTGCCTTGTGCAGCAGCCGGCGGCTCCCTCGGCGTTAGGTTTGGGACTCCCTTGCAGTGCTCCAACGCACGCACCCAACAAAATGCCTCCACCCTCGGGAGCGGCTGTTTTAGCTGGGGCACGCGTCCTCTACCGAGGTTTCCCTTCGAGTGGGGTGGCTGTCCTTCAGCCTGCACGCACCCCCCGGGGCAACGGTACCAGCCCCAGAGGCCTGGTGTGAGGGGAGAGCTCCCTGCTCTCCGGCCTGTCTCCCCCGCACCCCCCCACCCCCCCACCCCCCCACCCCCGGCCTTACGGAATGGAGCCCGGCCCCGGGCCCCCTCACCCACAGGACCCCCTCAACTGCTTCCTCCCACACAGAGGTCGACGGTAGCTAAAGCACGGTGTCTCTGCAGTGTTGCTGCTTGGAGTTAGAACGCTTGCGGTTAGACTTCCATGCAAAAGCGGGGCCGCAGTGCTCGCTTCCTGCAACAAGCGGGGAGTCGCGTGCTGCCTTCTGCCGGGGCCTGCGTCTCACACGGAACGCGGTTTGGGCCTCCCTTGCCGGGCGCTCACGCGTGCACCCAGCACAACGCTTCCAGCCTCCGGCCTGGCTCTTGTAGCCGAAGCGGGAATTCTCTACAGGGTGGTTCCTTTGAGTTAGGGGGGTTGGCTTGAGGCCTGCGGGCGCGCCCGGGGCCAGGGGAGTAGCCTCAGAAAGGAGAGGTGAGTGGAGAGCTGCCTTGCGCACCGGCCCCTTTCTCGCTCCATTTCACGCAGGGGACCCTGTCCCCCGTCTCTCCAACACGAGCACTGTAAAATGCCTCTGGCTTCAGGAACGGCCCTGTCAACTAGAGCGCAGTCCTTCTATAGCATTCACCCTTGCTCTTAGCAGCCTGGGAACCAGGCATCCAGGCACACAGGGTGCAGCAGGGCTCAGCTCCTAAAACAAGGCGTGAGTCGACAGCAGCCTTCCTGACAGGCCTGCTTCTCAGTCCGAGTCACGTTTAGGTTCCATTTCTCATGCTTTCACAAAAGCACCCCATAGGTGACGTCCCGGCTCAGGAAGGGCCGTCTGTGCTGAGGCCCGCGTTCTCTCCAGGTTCGTTCCTCGGCGTTGGCTGGATGGCACTTAGCACTCCACGCACACACGGGAGAGCCGATCGAGTTTCCCGAAACAAGAGTGGAGGCGACAGGGTGCCCTCTGCCCATGCTGATTTCTCCCCCGGAACCCAGCTGGGACTCCCTCCCCAGGCTTGCACTCCAGCAGAGGGGAAAATGGCCGCCACCCTGTGGCGAGGTGAAGGAGCTGAAGCGGGGCTTCTTTAGCGGCTTCTCCCTGCCAAACCAGTGTGGAGCACTTAGCATTCCTGTGCACACCTGGAGCGGTAGTGTTAGCTCCAGGTGACAGCAGCTGAGTGGAGAGGTGCCTTCCCGGCCCGGGCTGCTTCTCCCTCGGTGGCGGCACGGGAGGAGCCCGTTCCCCAGGCGCTCACCCACGGTAGCCGGGAAACTGCTCCCTCCCCCTCAGAGCGGTGGATGGTAGCGAAAGCACGGTTTCCGTACACTGTTGTTTCTTGGAGGTAGAGCGCAGGCGATCAGGCTTCCATGCGAAAGCGGGGCCTCGGTGCTAGCTTCATGAAACAAGTGGGGGAGTCGGGGGCTGCCTTGTGCAGCAGCCGGCGGCTCCCTCGGCGTTAGGTTTGGGACTCCCTTGCAGTGCTCCAACGCACGCACGCAACAAAATGCCTCCACCCTCGGGAGCGGCTGTTTTAGCTGGGGCACGCGTCCTCTACCGAGGTTTCCCTTCGAGTGGGGTGGCTGTCCTTCAGCCTGCACGCACCCCCCGGGGCAACGGTACCAGCCCCAGAGGCCTGGTGTGAGGGGAGAGCTCCCTGCTCTCCGGCCTGTCTCCCCCGCACCCCCCCACCCCCCCACCCCCCCACCCCCGGCCTTACGGAATGGAGCCCGGCCCCGGGCCCCCTCACCCACAGGACCCCCTCAACTGCTTCCTCCCACACAGAGGTCGACGGTAGCTAAAGCACGGTGTCTCTGCAGTGTTGCTGCTTGGAGTTAGAACGCTTGCGGTTAGACTTCCATGCAAAAGCGGGGCCGCAGTGCTCGCTTCCTGCAACAAGCGGGGAGTCGCGTGCTGCCTTCTGCCGGGGCCTGCGTCTCACACGGAACGCGGTTTGGGCCTCCCTTGCCGGGCGCTCACGCGTGCACCCAGCACAACGCTTCCAGCCTCCGGCCTGGCTCTTGTAGCCGAAGCGGGAATTCTCTACAGGGTGGTTCCTTTGAGTTAGGGGGGTTGGCTTGAGGCCTGCGGGCGCGCCCGGGGCCAGGGGAGTAGCCTCAGAAAGGAGAGGTGAGTGGAGAGCTGCCTTGCGCACCGGCCCCTTTCTCGCTCCATTTCACGCAGGGGACCCTGTCCCCCGTCTCTCCAACACGAGCACTGTAAAATGCCTCTGGCTTCAGGAACGGCCCTGTCAACTAGAGCGCAGTCCTTCTATAGCATTCACCCTTGCTCTTAGCAGCCTGGGAACCAGGCATCCAGGCACACAGGGTGCAGCAGGGCTCAGCTCCTAAAACAAGGCGTGAGTCGACAGCAGCCTTCCTGACAGGCCTGCTTCTCAGTCCGAGTCACGTTTAGGTTCCATTTCTCATGCTTTCACAAAAGCACCCCATAGGTGACGTCCCGGCTCAGGAAGGGCCGTCTGTGCTGAGGCCCGCGTTCTCTCCAGGTTCGTTCCTCGGCGTTGGCTGGATGGCACTTAGCACTCCACGCACACACGGGAGAGCCGATCGAGTTTCCCGAAACAAGAGTGGAGGCGACAGGGTGCCCTCTGCCCATGCTGATTTCTCCCCCGGAACCCAGCTGGGACTCCCTCCCCAGGCTTGCACTCCAGCAGAGGGGAAAATGGCCGCCACCCTGTGGCGAGGCGAAGGAGCTGAAGCGGGGCTTCTTTAGCGGCTTCTCCCTGCCAAACCAGTGTGGAGCACTTAGCATTCCTGTGCACACCTGGAGCGGTAGTGTTAGCTCCAGGTGACAGCAGCTGAGTGGAGAGGTGCCTTCCCGGCCCGGGCTGCTTCTCCCTCGGTGGCGGCACGGGAGGAGCCCGTTCCCCAGGCGCTCACCCACGGTAGCCGGGAAACTGCTCCCTCCCCCTCAGAGCGGTGGATGGTAGCGAAAGCACGGTTTCCGTACACTGTTGTTTCTTGGAGGTAGAGCGCAGGCGATCAGGCTTCCATGCGAAAGCGGGGCCTCGGTGCTAGCTTCATGAAACAAGTGGGGGAGTCGGGGGCTGCCTTGTGCAGCAGCCGGCGGCTCCCTCGGCGTTAGGTTTGGGACTCCCTTGCAGTGCTCCAACGCACGCACGCAACAAAATGCCTCCACCCTCGGGAGCGGCTGTTTTAGCTGGGGCACGCGTCCTCTACCGAGGTTTCCCTTCGAGTGGGGTGGCTGTCCTTCAGCCTGCACGCACCCCCCGGGGCAACGGTACCAGCCCCAGAGGCCTGGTGTGAGTGGAGAGCTCCCTGCTCTCCGGCCTGTCTCCCCCGCACCCCCCCACCCCCCCACCCCCCCACCCCCGGCCTTACGGAATGGAGCCCGGCCCCGGGCCCCCTCACCCACAGGACCCCCTCAACTGCTTCCTCCCACACAGAGGTCGACGGTAGCTAAAGCACGGTGTCTCTGCAGTGTTGCTGCTTGGAGTTAGAACGCTTGCGGTTAGACTTCCATGCAAAAGCGGGGCCGCAGTGCTCGCTTCCTGCAACAAGCGGGGAGTCGCGTGCTGCCTTCTGCCGGGGCCTGCGTCTCACACGGAACGCGGTTTGGGCCTCCCTTGCCGGGCGCTCACGCGTGCACCCAGCACAACGCTTCCAGCCTCCGGCCTGGCTCTTGTAGCCGAAGCGGGAATTCTCTACAGGGTGGTTCCTTTGAGTTAGGGGGGTTGGCTTGAGGCCTGCGGGCGCGCCCGGGGCCAGGGGAGTAGCCTCAGAAAGGAGAGGTGAGTGGAGAGCTGCCTTGCGCACCGGCCCCTTTCTCGCTCCATTTCACGCAGGGGACCCTGTCCCCCGTCTCTCCAACACGAGCACTGTAAAATGCCTCTGGCTTCAGGAACGGCCCTGTCAACTAGAGCGCAGTCCTTCTATAGCATTCACCCTTGCTCTTAGCAGCCTGGGAACCAGGCATCCAGGCACACAGGGTGCAGCAGGGCTCAGCTCCTAAAACAAGGCGTGAGTCGACAGCAGCCTTCCTGACAGGCCTGCTTCTCAGTCCGAGTCACGTTTAGGTTCCATTTCTCATGCTTTCACAAAAGCACCCCATAGGTGACGTCCCGGCTCAGGAAGGGCCGTCTGTGCTGAGGCCCGCGTTCTCTCCAGGTTCGTTCCTCGGCGTTGGCTGGATGGCACTTAGCACTCCACGCACACACGGGAGAGCCGATCGAGTTTCCCGAAACAAGAGTGGAGGCGACAGGGTGCCCTCTGCCCATGCTGATTTCTCCCCCGGAACCCAGCTGGGACTCCCTCCCCAGGCTTGCACTCCAGCAGAGGGGAAAATGGCCGCCACCCTGTGGCGAGGCGAAGGAGCTGAAGCGGGGCTTCTTTAGCGGCTTCTCCCTGCCAAACCAGTGTGGAGCACTTAGCATTCCTGTGCACACCTGGAGCGGTAGTGTTAGCTCCAGGTGACAGCAGCTGAGTGGAGAGGTGCCTTCCCGGCCCGGGCTGCTTCTCCCTCGGTGGCGGCACGGGAGGAGCCCGTTCCCCAGGCGCTCACCCACGGTAGCCGGGAAACTGCTCCCTCCCCCTCAGAGCGGTGGATGGTAGCGAAAGCACGGTTTCCGTACACTGTTGTTTCTTGGAGGTAGAGCGCAGGCGATCAGGCTTCCATGCGAAAGCGGGGCCTCGGTGCTAGCTTCATGAAACAAGTGGGGGAGTCGGGGGCTGCCTTGTGCAGCAGCCGGCGGCTCCCTCGGCGTTAGGTTTGGGACTCCCTTGCAGTGCTCCAACGCACGCACGCAACAAAATGCCTCCACCCTCGGGAGCGGCTGTTTTAGCTGGGGCACGCGTCCTCTACCGAGGTTTCCCTTCGAGTGGGGTGGCTGTCCTTCAGCCTGCACGCACCCCCCGGGGCAACGGTACCAGCCCCAGAGGCCTGGTGTGAGTGGAGAGCTCCCTGCTCTCCGGCCTGTCTCCCCCGCACCCCCCCACCCCCCCACCCCCCCACCCCCGGCCTTACGGAATGGAGCCCGGCCCCGGGCCCCCTCACCCACAGGACCCCCTCAACTGCTTCCTCCCACACAGAGGTCGACGGTAGCTAAAGCACGGTGTCTCTGCAGTGTTGCTGCTTGGAGTTAGAACGCTTGCGGTTAGACTTCCATGCAAAAGCGGGGCCGCAGTGCTCGCTTCCTGCAACAAGCGGGGAGTCGCGTGCTGCCTTCTGCCGGGGCCTGCGTCTCACACGGAACGCGGTTTGGGCCTCCCTTGCCGGGCGCTCACGCGTGCACCCAGCACAACGCTTCCAGCCTCCGGCCTGGCTCTTGTAGCCGAAGCGGGAATTCTCTACAGGGTGGTTCCTTTGAGTTAGGGGGGTTGGCTTGAGGCCTGCGGGCGCGCCCGGGGCCAGGGGAGTAGCCTCAGAAAGGAGAGGTGAGTGGAGAGCTGCCTTGCGCACCGGCCCCTTTCTCGCTCCATTTCACGCAGGGGACCCTGTCCCCCGTCTCTCCAACACGAGCACTGTAAAATGCCTCTGGCTTCAGGAACGGCCCTGTCAACTAGAGCGCAGTCCTTCTATAGCATTCACCCTTGCTCTTAGCAGCCTGGGAACCAGGCATCCAGGCACACAGGGTGCAGCAGGGCTCAGCTCCTAAAACAAGGCGTGAGTCGACAGCAGCCTTCCTGACAGGCCTGCTTCTCAGTCCGAGTCACGTTTAGGTTCCATTTCTCATGCTTTCACAAAAGCACCCCATAGGTGACGTCCCGGCTCAGGAAGGGCCGTCTGTGCTGAGGCCCGCGTTCTCTCCAGGTTCGTTCCTCGGCGTTGGCTGGATGGCACTTAGCACTCCACGCACACACGGGAGAGCCGATCGAGTTTCCCGAAACAAGAGTGGAGGCGACAGGGTGCCCTCTGCCCATGCTGATTTCTCCCCCGGAACCCAGCTGGGACTCCCTCCCCAGGCTTGCACTCCAGCAGAGGGGAAAATGGCCGCCACCCTGTGGCGAGGCGAAGGAGCTGAAGCGGGGCTTCTTTAGCGGCTTCTCCCTGCCAAACCAGTGTGGAGCACTTAGCATTCCTGTGCACACCTGGAGCGGTAGTGTTAGCTCCAGGTGACAGCAGCTGAGTGGAGAGGTGCCTTCCCGGCCCGGGCTGCTTCTCCCTCGGTGGCGGCACGGGAGGAGCCCGTTCCCCAGGCGCTCACCCACGGTAGCCGGGAAACTGCTCCCTCCCCCTCAGAGCGGTGGATGGTAGCGAAAGCACGGTTTCCGTACACTGTTGTTTCTTGGAGGTAGAGCGCAGGCGATCAGGCTTCCATGCGAAAGCGGGGCCTCGGTGCTAGCTTCATGAAACAAGTGGGGGAGTCGGGGGCTGCCTTGTGCAGCAGCCGGCGGCTCCCTCGGCGTTAGGTTTGGGACTCCCTTGCAGTGCTCCAACGCACGCACCCAACAAAATGCCTCCACCCTCGGGAGCGGCTGTTTTAGCTGGGGCACGCGTCCTCTACCGAGGTTTCCCTTCGAGTGGGGTGGCTGTCCTTCAGCCTGCACGCACCCCCCGGGGCAACGGTACCAGCCCCAGAGGCCTGGTGTGAGGGGAGAGCTCCCTGCTCTCCGGCCTGTCTCCCCCGCACCCCCCCACCCCCCCACCCCCCCACCCCCGGCCTTACGGAATGGAGCCCGGCCCCGGGCCCCCTCACCCACAGGACCCCCTCAACTGCTTCCTCCCACACAGAGGTCGACGGTAGCTAAAGCACGGTGTCTCTGCAGTGTTGCTGCTTGGAGTTAGAACGCTTGCGGTTAGACTTCCATGCAAAAGCGGGGCCGCAGTGCTCGCTTCCTGCAACAAGCGGGGAGTCGCGTGCTGCCTTCTGCCGGGGCCTGCGTCTCACACGGAACGCGGTTTGGGCCTCCCTTGCCGGGCGCTCACGCGTGCACCCAGCACAACGCTTCCAGCCTCCGGCCTGGCTCTTGTAGCCGAAGCGGGAATTCTCTACAGGGTGGTTCCTTTGAGTTAGGGGGGTTGGCTTGAGGCCTGCGGGCGCGCCCGGGGCCAGGGGAGTAGCCTCAGAAAGGAGAGGTGAGTGGAGAGCTGCCTTGCGCACCGGCCCCTTTCTCGCTCCATTTCACGCAGGGGACCCTGTCCCCCGTCTCTCCAACACGAGCACTGTAAAATGCCTCTGGCTTCAGGAACGGCCCTGTCAACTAGAGCGCAGTCCTTCTATAGCATTCACCCTTGCTCTTAGCAGCCTGGGAACCAGGCATCCAGGCACACAGGGTGCAGCAGGGCTCAGCTCCTAAAACAAGGCGTGAGTCGACAGCAGCCTTCCTGACAGGCCTGCTTCTCAGTCCGAGTCACGTTTAGGTTCCATTTCTCATGCTTTCACAAAAGCACCCCATAGGTGACGTCCCGGCTCAGGAAGGGCCGTCTGTGCTGAGGCCCGCGTTCTCTCCAGGTTCGTTCCTCGGCGTTGGCTGGATGGCACTTAGCACTCCACGCACACACGGGAGAGCCGATCGAGTTTCCCGAAACAAGAGTGGAGGCGACAGGGTGCCCTCTGCCCATGCTGATTTCTCCCCCGGAACCCAGCTGGGACTCCCTCCCCAGGCTTGCACTCCAGCAGAGGGGAAAATGGCCGCCACCCTGTGGCGAGGCGAAGGAGCTGAAGCGGGGCTTCTTTAGCGGCTTCTCCCTGCCAAACCAGTGTGGAGCACTTAGCATTCCTGTGCACACCTGGAGCGGTAGTGTTAGCTCCAGGTGACAGCAGCTGAGTGGAGAGGTGCCTTCCCGGCCCGGGCTGCTTCTCCCTCGGTGGCGGCACGGGAGGAGCCCGTTCCCCAGGCGCTCACCCACGGTAGCCGGGAAACTGCTCCCTCCCCCTCAGAGCGGTGGATGGTAGCGAAAGCACGGTTTCCGTACACTGTTGTTTCTTGGAGGTAGAGCGCAGGCGATCAGGCTTCCATGCGAAAGCGGGGCCTCGGTGCTAGCTTCATGAAACAAGTGGGGGAGTCGGGGGCTGCCTTGTGCAGCAGCCGGCGGCTCCCTCGGCGTTAGGTTTGGGACTCCCTTGCAGTGCTCCAACGCACGCACGCAACAAAATGCCTCCACCCTCGGGAGCGGCTGTTTTAGCTGGGGCACGCGTCCTCTACCGAGGTTTCCCTTCGAGTGGGGTGGCTGTCCTTCAGCCTGCACGCACCCCCCGGGGCAACGGTACCAGCCCCAGAGGCCTGGTGTGAGGGGAGAGCTCCCTGCTCTCCGGCCTGTCTCCCCCGCACCCCCCCACCCCCCCACCCCCCCACCCCCGGCCTTACGGAATGGAGCCCGGCCCCGGGCCCCCTCACCCACAGGACCCCCTCAACTGCTTCCTCCCACACAGAGGTCGACGGTAGCTAAAGCACGGTGTCTCTGCAGTGTTGCTGCTTGGAGTTAGAACGCTTGCGGTTAGACTTCCATGCAAAAGCGGGGCCGCAGTGCTCGCTTCCTGCAACAAGCGGGGAGTCGCGTGCTGCCTTCTGCCGGGGCCTGCGTCTCACACGGAACGCGGTTTGGGCCTCCCTTGCCGGGCGCTCACGCGTGCACCCAGCACAACGCTTCCAGCCTCCGGCCTGGCTCTTGTAGCCGAAGCGGGAATTCTCTACAGGGTGGTTCCTTTGAGTTAGGGGGGTTGGCTTGAGGCCTGCGGGCGCGCCCGGGGCCAGGGGAGTAGCCTCAGAAAGGAGAGGTGAGTGGAGAGCTGCCTTGCGCACCGGCCCCTTTCTCGCTCCATTTCACGCAGGGGACCCTGTCCCCCGTCTCTCCAACACGAGCACTGTAAAATGCCTCTGGCTTCAGGAACGGCCCTGTCAACTAGAGCGCAGTCCTTCTATAGCATTCACCCTTGCTCTTAGCAGCCTGGGAACCAGGCATCCAGGCACACAGGGTGCAGCAGGGCTCAGCTCCTAAAACAAGGCGTGAGTCGACAGCAGCCTTCCTGACAGGCCTGCTTCTCAGTCCGAGTCACGTTTAGGTTCCATTTCTCATGCTTTCACAAAAGCACCCCATAGGTGACGTCCCGGCTCAGGAAGGGCCGTCTGTGCTGAGGCCCGCGTTCTCTCCAGGTTCGTTCCTCGGCGTTGGCTGGATGGCACTTAGCACTCCACGCACACACGGGAGAGCCGATCGAGTTTCCCGAAACAAGAGTGGAGGCGACAGGGTGCCCTCTGCCCATGCTGATTTCTCCCCCGGAACCCAGCTGGGACTCCCTCCCCAGGCTTGCACTCCAGCAGAGGGGAAAATGGCCGCCACCCTGTGGCGAGGCGAAGGAGCTGAAGCGGGGCTTCTTTAGCGGCTTCTCCCTGCCAAACCAGTGTGGAGCACTTAGCATTCCTGTGCACACCTGGAGCGGTAGTGTTAGCTCCAGGTGACAGCAGCTGAGTGGAGAGGTGCCTTCCCGGCCCGGGCTGCTTCTCCCTCGGTGGCGGCACGGGAGGAGCCCGTTCCCCAGGCGCTCACCCACGGTAGCCGGGAAACTGCTCCCTCCCCCTCAGAGCGGTGGATGGTAGCGAAAGCACGGTTTCCGTACACTGTTGTTTCTTGGAGGTAGAGCGCAGGCGATCAGGCTTCCATGCGAAAGCGGGGCCTCGGTGCTAGCTTCATGAAACAAGTGGGGGAGTCGGGGGCTGCCTTGTGCAGCAGCCGGCGGCTCCCTCGGCGTTAGGTTTGGGACTCCCTTGCAGTGCTCCAACGCACGCACGCAACAAAATGCCTCCACCCTCGGGAGCGGCTGTTTTAGCTGGGGCACGCGTCCTCTACCGAGGTTTCCCTTCGAGTGGGGTGGCTGTCCTTCAGCCTGCACGCACCCCCCGGGGCAACGGTACCAGCCCCAGAGGCCTGGTGTGAGTGGAGAGCTCCCTGCTCTCCGGCCTGTCTCCCCCGCACCCCCCCACCCCCCCACCCCCCCACCCCCGGCCTTACGGAATGGAGCCCGGCCCCGGGCCCCCTCACCCACAGGACCCCCTCAACTGCTTCCTCCCACACAGAGGTCGACGGTAGCTAAAGCACGGTGTCTCTGCAGTGTTGCTGCTTGGAGTTAGAACGCTTGCGGTTAGACTTCCATGCAAAAGCGGGGCCGCAGTGCTCGCTTCCTGCAACAAGCGGGGAGTCGCGTGCTGCCTTCTGCCGGGGCCTGCGTCTCACACGGAACGCGGTTTGGGCCTCCCTTGCCGGGCGCTCACGCGTGCACCCAGCACAACGCTTCCAGCCTCCGGCCTGGCTCTTGTAGCCGAAGCGGGAATTCTCTACAGGGTGGTTCCTTTGAGTTAGGGGGGTTGGCTTGAGGCCTGCGGGCGCGCCCGGGGCCAGGGGAGTAGCCTCAGAAAGGAGAGGTGAGTGGAGAGCTGCCTTGCGCACCGGCCCCTTTCTCGCTCCATTTCACGCAGGGGACCCTGTCCCCCGTCTCTCCAACACGAGCACTGTAAAATGCCTCTGGCTTCAGGAACGGCCCTGTCAACTAGAGCGCAGTCCTTCTATAGCATTCACCCTTGCTCTTAGCAGCCTGGGAACCAGGCATCCAGGCACACAGGGTGCAGCAGGGCTCAGCTCCTAAAACAAGGCGTGAGTCGACAGCAGCCTTCCTGACAGGCCTGCTTCTCAGTCCGAGTCACGTTTAGGTTCCATTTCTCATGCTTTCACAAAAGCACCCCATAGGTGACGTCCCGGCTCAGGAAGGGCCGTCTGTGCTGAGGCCCGCGTTCTCTCCAGGTTCGTTCCTCGGCGTTGGCTGGATGGCACTTAGCACTCCACGCACACACGGGAGAGCCGATCGAGTTTCCCGAAACAAGAGTTGAGGCGACAGGGTGCCCTCTGCCCATGCTGATTTCTCCCCCGGAACCCAGCTGGGACTCCCTCCCCAGGCTTGCACTCCAGCAGAGGGGAAAATGGCCGCCACCCTGTGGCGAGGCGAAGGAGCTGAAGCGGGGCTTCTTTAGCGGCTTCTCCCTGCCAAACCAGTGTGGAGCACTTAGCATTCCTGTGCACACCTGGAGCGGTAGTGTTAGCTCCAGGTGACAGCAGCTGAGTGGAGAGGTGCCTTCCCGGCCCGGGCTGCTTCTCCCTCGGTGGCGGCACGGGAGGAGCCCGTTCCCCAGGCGCTCACCCACGGTAGCCGGGAAACTGCTCCCTCCCCCTCAGAGCGGTGGATGGTAGCGAAAGCACGGTTTCCGTACACTGTTGTTTCTTGGAGGTAGAGCGCAGGCGATCAGGCTTCCATGCGAAAGCGGGGCCTCGGTGCTAGCTTCATGAAACAAGTGGGGGAGTCGGGGGCTGCCTTGTGCAGCAGCCGGCGGCTCCCTCGGCGTTAGGTTTGGGACTCCCTTGCAGTGCTCCAACGCACGCACGCAACAAAATGCCTCCACCCTCGGGAGCGGCTGTTTTAGCTGGGGCACGCGTCCTCTACCGAGGTTTCCCTTCGAGTGGGGTGGCTGTCCTTCAGCCTGCACGCACCCCCCGGGGCAACGGTACCAGCCCCAGAGGCCTGGTGTGAGTGGAGAGCTCCCTGCTCTCCGGCCTGTCTCCCCCGCACCCCCCCACCCCCCCACCCCCCCACCCCCGGCCTTACGGAATGGAGCCCGGCCCCGGGCCCCCTCACCCACAGGACCCCCTCAACTGCTTCCTCCCACACAGAGGTCGACGGTAGCTAAAGCACGGTGTCTCTGCAGTGTTGCTGCTTGGAGTTAGAACGCTTGCGGTTAGACTTCCATGCAAAAGCGGGGCCGCAGTGCTCGCTTCCTGCAACAAGCGGGGAGTCGCGTGCTGCCTTCTGCCGGGGCCTGCGTCTCACACGGAACGCGGTTTGGGCCTCCCTTGCCGGGCGCTCACGCGTGCACCCAGCACAACGCTTCCAGCCTCCGGCCTGGCTCTTGTAGCCGAAGCGGGAATTCTCTACAGGGTGGTTCCTTTGAGTTAGGGGGGTTGGCTTGAGGCCTGCGGGCGCGCCCGGGGCCAGGGGAGTAGCCTCAGAAAGGAGAGGTGAGTGGAGAGCTGCCTTGCGCACCGGCCCCTTTCTCGCTCCATTTCACGCAGGGGACCCTGTCCCCCGTCTCTCCAACACGAGCACTGTAAAATGCCTCTGGCTTCAGGAACGGCCCTGTCAACTAGAGCGCAGTCCTTCTATAGCATTCACCCTTGCTCTTAGCAGCCTGGGAACCAGGCATCCAGGCACACAGGGTGCAGCAGGGCTCAGCTCCTAAAACAAGGCGTGAGTCGACAGCAGCCTTCCTGACAGGCCTGCTTCTCAGTCCGAGTCACGTTTAGGTTCCATTTCTCATGCTTTCACAAAAGCACCCCATAGGTGACGTCCCGGCTCAGGAAGGGCCGTCTGTGCTGAGGCCCGCGTTCTCTCCAGGTTCGTTCCTCGGCGTTGGCTGGATGGCACTTAGCACTCCACGCACACACGGGAGAGCCGATCGAGTTTCCCGAAACAAGAGTTGAGGCGACAGGGTGCCCTCTGCCCATGCTGATTTCTCCCCCGGAACCCAGCTGGGACTCCCTCCCCAGGCTTGCACTCCAGCAGAGGGGAAAATGGCCGCCACCCTGTGGCGAGGCGAAGGAGCTGAAGCGGGGCTTCTTTAGCGGCTTCTCCCTGCCAAACCAGTGTGGAGCACTTAGCATTCCTGTGCACACCTGGAGCGGTAGTGTTAGCTCCAGGTGACAGCAGCTGAGTGGAGAGGTGCCTTCCCGGCCCGGGCTGCTTCTCCCTCGGTGGCGGCACGGGAGGAGCCCGTTCCCCAGGCGCTCACCCACGGTAGCCGGGAAACTGCTCCCTCCCCCTCAGAGCGGTGGATGGTAGCGAAAGCACGGTTTCCGTACACTGTTGTTTCTTGGAGGTAGAGCGCAGGCGATCAGGCTTCCATGCGAAAGCGGGGCCTCGGTGCTAGCTTCATGAAACAAGTGGGGGAGTCGGGGGCTGCCTTGTGCAGCAGCCGGCGGCTCCCTCGGCGTTAGGTTTGGGACTCCCTTGCAGTGCTCCAACGCACGCACGCAACAAAATGCCTCCACCCTCGGGAGCGGCTGTTTTAGCTGGGGCACGCGTCCTCTACCGAGGTTTCCCTTCGAGTGGGGTGGCTGTCCTTCAGCCTGCACGCACCCCCCGGGGCAACGGTACCAGCCCCAGAGGCCTGGTGTGAGTGGAGAGCTCCCTGCTCTCCGGCCTGTCTCCCCCGCACCCCCCCACCCCCCCACCCCCCCACCCCCGGCCTTACGGAATGGAGCCCGGCCCCGGGCCCCCTCACCCACAGGACCCCCTCAACTGCTTCCTCCCACACAGAGGTCGACGGTAGCTAAAGCACGGTGTCTCTGCAGTGTTGCTGCTTGGAGTTAGAACGCTTGCGGTTAGACTTCCATGCAAAAGCGGGGCCGCAGTGCTCGCTTCCTGCAACAAGCGGGGAGTCGCGTGCTGCCTTCTGCCGGGGCCTGCGTCTCACACGGAACGCGGTTTGGGCCTCCCTTGCCGGGCGCTCACGCGTGCACCCAGCACAACGCTTCCAGCCTCCGGCCTGGCTCTTGTAGCCGAAGCGGGAATTCTCTACAGGGTGGTTCCTTTGAGTTAGGGGGGTTGGCTTGAGGCCTGCGGGCGCGCCCGGGGCCAGGGGAGTAGCCTCAGAAAGGAGAGGTGAGTGGAGAGCTGCCTTGCGCACCGGCCCCTTTCTCGCTCCATTTCACGCAGGGGACCCTGTCCCCCGTCTCTCCAACACGAGCACTGTAAAATGCCTCTGGCTTCAGGAACGGCCCTGTCAACTAGAGCGCAGTCCTTCTATAGCATTCACCCTTGCTCTTAGCAGCCTGGGAACCAGGCATCCAGGCACACAGGGTGCAGCAGGGCTCAGCTCCTAAAACAAGGCGTGAGTCGACAGCAGCCTTCCTGACAGGCCTGCTTCTCAGTCCGAGTCACGTTTAGGTTCCATTTCTCATGCTTTCACAAAAGCACCCCATAGGTGACGTCCCGGCTCAGGAAGGGCCGTCTGTGCTGAGGCCCGCGTTCTCTCCAGGTTCGTTCCTCGGCGTTGGCTGGATGGCACTTAGCACTCCACGCACACACGGGAGAGCCGATCGAGTTTCCCGAAACAAGAGTTGAGGCGACAGGGTGCCCTCTGCCCATGCTGATTTCTCCCCCGGAACCCAGCTGGGACTCCCTCCCCAGGCTTGCACTCCAGCAGAGGGGAAAATGGCCGCCACCCTGTGGCGAGGCGAAGGAGCTGAAGCGGGGCTTCTTTAGCGGCTTCTCCCTGCCAAACCAGTGTGGAGCACTTAGCATTCCTGTGCACACCTGGAGCGGTAGTGTTAGCTCCAGGTGACAGCAGCTGAGTGGAGAGGTGCCTTCCCGGCCCGGGCTGCTTCTCCCTCGGTGGCGGCACGGGAGGAGCCCGTTCCCCAGGCGCTCACCCACGGTAGCCGGGAAACTGCTCCCTCCCCCTCAGAGCGGTGGATGGTAGCGAAAGCACGGTTTCCGTACACTGTTGTTTCTTGGAGGTAGAGCGCAGGCGATCAGGCTTCCATGCGAAAGCGGGGCCTCGGTGCTAGCTTCATGAAACAAGTGGGGGAGTCGGGGGCTGCCTTGTGCAGCAGCCGGCGGCTCCCTCGGCGTTAGGTTTGGGACTCCCTTGCAGTGCTCCAACGCACGCACGCAACAAAATGCCTCCACCCTCGGGAGCGGCTGTTTTAGCTGGGGCACGCGTCCTCTACCGAGGTTTCCCTTCGAGTGGGGTGGCTGTCCTTCAGCCTGCACGCACCCCCCGGGGCAACGGTACCAGCCCCAGAGGCCTGGTGTGAGTGGAGAGCTCCCTGCTCTCCGGCCTGTCTCCCCCGCACCCCCCCACCCCCCCCACCCCCCCACCCCCGGCCTTACGGAATGGAGCCCGGCCCCGGGCCCCCTCACCCACAGGACCCCCTCAACTGCTTCCTCCCACACAGAGGTCGACGGTAGCTAAAGCACGGTGTCTCTGCAGTGTTGCTGCTTGGAGTTAGAACGCTTGCGGTTAGACTTCCATGCAAAAGCGGGGCCGCAGTGCTCGCTTCCTGCAACAAGCGGGGAGTCGCGTGCTGCCTTCTGCCGGGGCCTGCGTCTCACACGGAACGCGGTTTGGGCCTCCCTTGCCGGGCGCTCACGCGTGCACCCAGCACAACGCTTCCAGCCTCCGGCCTGGCTCTTGTAGCCGAAGCGGGAATTCTCTACAGGGTGGTTCCTTTGAGTTAGGGGGGTTGGCTTGAGGCCTGCGGGCGCGCCCGGGGCCAGGGGAGTAGCCTCAGAAAGGAGAGGTGAGTGGAGAGCTGCCTTGCGCACCGGCCCCTTTCTCGCTCCATTTCACGCAGGGGACCCTGTCCCCCGTCTCTCCAACACGAGCACTGTAAAATGCCTCTGGCTTCAGGAACGGCCCTGTCAACTAGAGCGCAGTCCTTCTATAGCATTCACCCTTGCTCTTAGCAGCCTGGGAACCAGGCATCCAGGCACACAGGGTGCAGCAGGGCTCAGCTCCTAAAACAAGGCGTGAGTCGACAGCAGCCTTCCTGACAGGCCTGCTTCTCAGTCCGAGTCACGTTTAGGTTCCATTTCTCATGCTTTCACAAAAGCACCCCATAGGTGACGTCCCGGCTCAGGAAGGGCCGTCTGTGCTGAGGCCCGCGTTCTCTCCAGGTTCGTTCCTCGGCGTTGGCTGGATGGCACTTAGCACTCCACGCACACACGGGAGAGCCGATCGAGTTTCCCGAAACAAGAGTTGAGGCGACAGGGTGCCCTCTGCCCATGCTGATTTCTCCCCCGGAACCCAGCTGGGACTCCCTCCCCAGGCTTGCACTCCAGCAGAGGGGAAAATGGCCGCCACCCTGTGGCGAGGCGAAGGAGCTGAAGCGGGGCTTCTTTAGCGGCTTCTCCCTGCCAAACCAGTGTGGA
Source organism: Mirounga angustirostris (assembly GCF_029215605.1). NCBI lineage: Eukaryota > Metazoa > Chordata > Mammalia > Carnivora > Phocidae > Mirounga > Mirounga angustirostris. The sequence continues at coordinate 55,901 of NW_026991802.1, read as the reverse complement.
GCACTTAGCATTCCTGTGCACACCTGGAGCGGTAGTGTTAGCTCCAGGTGACAGCAGCTGAGTGGAGAGGTGCCTTCCCGGCCCGGGCTGCTTCTCCCTCGGTGGCGGCACGGGAGGAGCCCGTTCCCCAGGCGCTCACCCACGGTAGCCGGGAAACTGCTCCCTCCCCCTCAGAGCGGTGGATGGTAGCGAAAGCACGGTTTCCGTACACTGTTGTTTCTTGGAGGTAGAGCGCAGGCGATCAGGCTTCCATGCGAAAGCGGGGCCTCGGTGCTAGCTTCATGAAACAAGTGGGGGAGTCGGGGGCTGCCTTGTGCAGCAGCCGGCGGCTCCCTCGGCGTTAGGTTTGGGACTCCCTTGCAGTGCTCCAACGCACGCACGCAACAAAATGCCTCCACCCTCGGGAGCGGCTGTTTTAGCTGGGGCACGCGTCCTCTACCGAGGTTTCCCTTCGAGTGGGGTGGCTGTCCTTCAGCCTGCACGCACCCCCCGGGGCAACGGTACCAGCCCCAGAGGCCTGGTGTGAGTGGAGAGCTCCCTGCTCTCCGGCCTGTCTCCCCCGCACCCCCCCACCCCCCCACCCCCCCACCCCCGGCCTTACGGAATGGAGCCCGGCCCCGGGCCCCCTCACCCACAGGACCCCCTCAACTGCTTCCTCCCACACAGAGGTCGACGGTAGCTAAAGCACGGTGTCTCTGCAGTGTTGCTGCTTGGAGTTAGAACGCTTGCGGTTAGACTTCCATGCAAAAGCGGGGCCGCAGTGCTCGCTTCCTGCAACAAGCGGGGAGTCGCGTGCTGCCTTCTGCCGGGGCCTGCGTCTCACACGGAACGCGGTTTGGGCCTCCCTTGCCGGGCGCTCACGCGTGCACCCAGCACAACGCTTCCAGCCTCCGGCCTGGCTCTTGTAGCCGAAGCGGGAATTCTCTACAGGGTGGTTCCTTTGAGTTAGGGGGGTTGGCTTGAGGCCTGCGGGCGCGCCCGGGGCCAGGGGAGTAGCCTCAGAAAGGAGAGGTGAGTGGAGAGCTGCCTTGCGCACCGGCCCCTTTCTCGCTCCATTTCACGCAGGGGACCCTGTCCCCCGTCTCTCCAACACGAGCACTGTAAAATGCCTCTGGCTTCAGGAACGGCCCTGTCAACTAGAGCGCAGTCCTTCTATAGCATTCACCCTTGCTCTTAGCAGCCTGGGAACCAGGCATCCAGGCACACAGGGTGCAGCAGGGCTCAGCTCCTAAAACAAGGCGTGAGTCGACAGCAGCCTTCCTGACAGGCCTGCTTCTCAGTCCGAGTCACGTTTAGGTTCCATTTCTCATGCTTTCACAAAAGCACCCCATAGGTGACGTCCCGGCTCAGGAAGGGCCGTCTGTGCTGAGGCCCGCGTTCTCTCCAGGTTCGTTCCTCGGCGTTGGCTGGATGGCACTTAGCACTCCACGCACACACGGGAGAGCCGATCGAGTTTCCCGAAACAAGAGTTGAGGCGACAGGGTGCCCTCTGCCCATGCTGATTTCTCCCCCGGAACCCAGCTGGGACTCCCTCCCCAGGCTTGCACTCCAGCAGAGGGGAAAATGGCCGCCACCCTGTGGCGAGGCGAAGGAGCTGAAGCGGGGCTTCTTTAGCGGCTTCTCCCTGCCAAACCAGTGTGGAGCACTTAGCATTCCTGTGCACACCTGGAGCGGTAGTGTTAGCTCCAGGTGACAGCAGCTGAGTGGAGAGGTGCCTTCCCGGCCCGGGCTGCTTCTCCCTCGGTGGCGGCACGGGAGGAGCCCGTTCCCCAGGCGCTCACCCACGGTAGCCGGGAAACTGCTCCCTCCCCCTCAGAGCGGTGGATGGTAGCGAAAGCACGGTTTCCGTACACTGTTGTTTCTTGGAGGTAGAGCGCAGGCGATCAGGCTTCCATGCGAAAGCGGGGCCTCGGTGCTAGCTTCATGAAACAAGTGGGGGAGTCGGGGGCTGCCTTGTGCAGCAGCCGGCGGCTCCCTCGGCGTTAGGTTTGGGACTCCCTTGCAGTGCTCCAACGCACGCACGCAACAAAATGCCTCCACCCTCGGGAGCGGCTGTTTTAGCTGGGGCACGCGTCCTCTACCGAGGTTTCCCTTCGAGTGGGGTGGCTGTCCTTCAGCCTGCACGCACCCCCCGGGGCAACGGTACCAGCCCCAGAGGCCTGGTGTGAGTGGAGAGCTCCCTGCTCTCCGGCCTGTCTCCCCCGCACCCCCCCACCCCCCCACCCCCCCACCCCCGGCCTTACGGAATGGAGCCCGGCCCCGGGCCCCCTCACCCACAGGACCCCCTCAACTGCTTCCTCCCACACAGAGGTCGACGGTAGCTAAAGCACGGTGTCTCTGCAGTGTTGCTGCTTGGAGTTAGAACGCTTGCGGTTAGACTTCCATGCAAAAGCGGGGCCGCAGTGCTCGCTTCCTGCAACAAGCGGGGAGTCGCGTGCTGCCTTCTGCCGGGGCCTGCGTCTCACACGGAACGCGGTTTGGGCCTCCCTTGCCGGGCGCTCACGCGTGCACCCAGCACAACGCTTCCAGCCTCCGGCCTGGCTCTTGTAGCCGAAGCGGGAATTCTCTACAGGGTGGTTCCTTTGAGTTAGGGGGGTTGGCTTGAGGCCTGCGGGCGCGCCCGGGGCCAGGGGAGTAGCCTCAGAAAGGAGAGGTGAGTGGAGAGCTGCCTTGCGCACCGGCCCCTTTCTCGCTCCATTTCACGCAGGGGACCCTGTCCCCCGTCTCTCCAACACGAGCACTGTAAAATGCCTCTGGCTTCAGGAACGGCCCTGTCAACTAGAGCGCAGTCCTTCTATAGCATTCACCCTTGCTCTTAGCAGCCTGGGAACCAGGCATCCAGGCACACAGGGTGCAGCAGGGCTCAGCTCCTAAAACAAGGCGTGAGTCGACAGCAGCCTTCCTGACAGGCCTGCTTCTCAGTCCGAGTCACGTTTAGGTTCCATTTCTCATGCTTTCACAAAAGCACCCCATAGGTGACGTCCCGGCTCAGGAAGGGCCGTCTGTGCTGAGGCCCGCGTTCTCTCCAGGTTCGTTCCTCGGCGTTGGCTGGATGGCACTTAGCACTCCACGCACACACGGGAGAGCCGATCGAGTTTCCCGAAACAAGAGTTGAGGCGACAGGGTGCCCTCTGCCCATGCTGATTTCTCCCCCGGAACCCAGCTGGGACTCCCTCCCCAGGCTTGCACTCCAGCAGAGGGGAAAATGGCCGCCACCCTGTGGCGAGGCGAAGGAGCTGAAGCGGGGCTTCTTTAGCGGCTTCTCCCTGCCAAACCAGTGTGGAGCACTTAGCATTCCTGTGCACACCTGGAGCGGTAGTGTTAGCTCCAGGTGACAGCAGCTGAGTGGAGAGGTGCCTTCCCGGCCCGGGCTGCTTCTCCCTCGGTGGCGGCACGGGAGGAGCCCGTTCCCCAGGCGCTCACCCACGGTAGCCGGGAAACTGCTCCCTCCCCCTCAGAGCGGTGGATGGTAGCGAAAGCACGGTTTCCGTACACTGTTGTTTCTTGGAGGTAGAGCGCAGGCGATCAGGCTTCCATGCGAAAGCGGGGCCTCGGTGCTAGCTTCATGAAACAAGTGGGGGAGTCGGGGGCTGCCTTGTGCAGCAGCCGGCGGCTCCCTCGGCGTTAGGTTTGGGACTCCCTTGCAGTGCTCCAACGCACGCACGCAACAAAATGCCTCCACCCTCGGGAGCGGCTGTTTTAGCTGGGGCACGCGTCCTCTACCGAGGTTTCCCTTCGAGTGGGGTGGCTGTCCTTCAGCCTGCACGCACCCCCCGGGGCAACGGTACCAGCCCCAGAGGCCTGGTGTGAGTGGAGAGCTCCCTGCTCTCCGGCCTGTCTCCCCCGCACCCCCCCACCCCCCCACCCCCCCACCCCCGGCCTTACGGAATGGAGCCCGGCCCCGGGCCCCCTCACCCACAGGACCCCCTCAACTGCTTCCTCCCACACAGAGGTCGACGGTAGCTAAAGCACGGTGTCTCTGCAGTGTTGCTGCTTGGAGTTAGAACGCTTGCGGTTAGACTTCCATGCAAAAGCGGGGCCGCAGTGCTCGCTTCCTGCAACAAGCGGGGAGTCGCGTGCTGCCTTCTGCCGGGGCCTGCGTCTCACACGGAACGCGGTTTGGGCCTCCCTTGCCGGGCGCTCACGCGTGCACCCAGCACAACGCTTCCAGCCTCCGGCCTGGCTCTTGTAGCCGAAGCGGGAATTCTCTACAGGGTGGTTCCTTTGAGTTAGGGGGGTTGGCTTGAGGCCTGCGGGCGCGCCCGGGGCCAGGGGAGTAGCCTCAGAAAGGAGAGGTGAGTGGAGAGCTGCCTTGCGCACCGGCCCCTTTCTCGCTCCATTTCACGCAGGGGACCCTGTCCCCCGTCTCTCCAACACGAGCACTGTAAAATGCCTCTGGCTTCAGGAACGGCCCTGTCAACTAGAGCGCAGTCCTTCTATAGCATTCACCCTTGCTCTTAGCAGCCTGGGAACCAGGCATCCAGGCACACAGGGTGCAGCAGGGCTCAGCTCCTAAAACAAGGCGTGAGTCGACAGCAGCCTTCCTGACAGGCCTGCTTCTCAGTCCGAGTCACGTTTAGGTTCCATTTCTCATGCTTTCACAAAAGCACCCCATAGGTGACGTCCCGGCTCAGGAAGGGCCGTCTGTGCTGAGGCCCGCGTTCTCTCCAGGTTCGTTCCTCGGCGTTGGCTGGATGGCACTTAGCACTCCACGCACACACGGGAGAGCCGATCGAGTTTCCCGAAACAAGAGTGGAGGCGACAGGGTGCCCTCTGCCCATGCTGATTTCTCCCCCGGAACCCAGCTGGGACTCCCTCCCCAGGCTTGCACTCCAGCAGAGGGGAAAATGGCCGCCACCCTGTGGCGAGGCGAAGGAGCTGAAGCGGGGCTTCTTTAGCGGCTTCTCCCTGCCAAACCAGTGTGGAGCACTTAGCATTCCTGTGCACACCTGGAGCGGTAGTGTTAGCTCCAGGTGACAGCAGCTGAGTGGAGAGGTGCCTTCCCGGCCCGGGCTGCTTCTCCCTCGGTGGCGGCACGGGAGGAGCCCGTTCCCCAGGCGCTCACCCACGGTAGCCGGGAAACTGCTCCCTCCCCCTCAGAGCGGTGGATGGTAGCGAAAGCACGGTTTCCGTACACTGTTGTTTCTTGGAGGTAGAGCGCAGGCGATCAGGCTTCCATGCGAAAGCGGGGCCTCGGTGCTAGCTTCATGAAACAAGTGGGGGAGTCGGGGGCTGCCTTGTGCAGCAGCCGGCGGCTCCCTCGGCGTTAGGTTTGGGACTCCCTTGCAGTGCTCCAACGCACGCACGCAACAAAATGCCTCCACCCTCGGGAGCGGCTGTTTTAGCTGGGGCACGCGTCCTCTACCGAGGTTTCCCTTCGAGTGGGGTGGCTGTCCTTCAGCCTGCACGCACCCCCCGGGGCAACGGTACCAGCCCCAGAGGCCTGGTGTGAGTGGAGAGCTCCCTGCTCTCCGGCCTGTCTCCCCCGCACCCCCCCACCCCCCCACCCCCCCACCCCCGGCCTTACGGAATGGAGCCCGGCCCCGGGCCCCCTCACCCACAGGACCCCCTCAACTGCTTCCTCCCACACAGAGGTCGACGGTAGCTAAAGCACGGTGTCTCTGCAGTGTTGCTGCTTGGAGTTAGAACGCTTGCGGTTAGACTTCCATGCAAAAGCGGGGCCGCAGTGCTCGCTTCCTGCAACAAGCGGGGAGTCGCGTGCTGCCTTCTGCCGGGGCCTGCGTCTCACACGGAACGCGGTTTGGGCCTCCCTTGCCGGGCGCTCACGCGTGCACCCAGCACAACGCTTCCAGCCTCCGGCCTGGCTCTTGTAGCCGAAGCGGGAATTCTCTACAGGGTGGTTCCTTTGAGTTAGGGGGGTTGGCTTGAGGCCTGCGGGCGCGCCCGGGGCCAGGGGAGTAGCCTCAGAAAGGAGAGGTGAGTGGAGAGCTGCCTTGCGCACCGGCCCCTTTCTCGCTCCATTTCACGCAGGGGACCCTGTCCCCCGTCTCTCCAACACGAGCACTGTAAAATGCCTCTGGCTTCAGGAACGGCCCTGTCAACTAGAGCGCAGTCCTTCTATAGCATTCACCCTTGCTCTTAGCAGCCTGGGAACCAGGCATCCAGGCACACAGGGTGCAGCAGGGCTCAGCTCCTAAAACAAGGCGTGAGTCGACAGCAGCCTTCCTGACAGGCCTGCTTCTCAGTCCGAGTCACGTTTAGGTTCCATTTCTCATGCTTTCACAAAAGCACCCCATAGGTGACGTCCCGGCTCAGGAAGGGCCGTCTGTGCTGAGGCCCGCGTTCTCTCCAGGTTCGTTCCTCGGCGTTGGCTGGATGGCACTTAGCACTCCACGCACACACGGGAGAGCCGATCGAGTTTCCCGAAACAAGAGTGGAGGCGACAGGGTGCCCTCTGCCCATGCTGATTTCTCCCCCGGAACCCAGCTGGGACTCCCTCCCCAGGCTTGCACTCCAGCAGAGGGGAAAATGGCCGCCACCCTGTGGCGAGGCGAAGGAGCTGAAGCGGGGCTTCTTTAGCGGCTTCTCCCTGCCAAACCAGTGTGGAGCACTTAGCATTCCTGTGCACACCTGGAGCGGTAGTGTTAGCTCCAGGTGACAGCAGCTGAGTGGAGAGGTGCCTTCCCGGCCCGGGCTGCTTCTCCCTCGGTGGCGGCACGGGAGGAGCCCGTTCCCCAGGCGCTCACCCACGGTAGCCGGGAAACTGCTCCCTCCCCCTCAGAGCGGTGGATGGTAGCGAAAGCACGGTTTCCGTACACTGTTGTTTCTTGGAGGTAGAGCGCAGGCGATCAGGCTTCCATGCGAAAGCGGGGCCTCGGTGCTAGCTTCATGAAACAAGTGGGGGAGTCGGGGGCTGCCTTGTGCAGCAGCCGGCGGCTCCCTCGGCGTTAGGTTTGGGACTCCCTTGCAGTGCTCCAACGCACGCACGCAACAAAATGCCTCCACCCTCGGGAGCGGCTGTTTTAGCTGGGGCACGCGTCCTCTACCGAGGTTTCCCTTCGAGTGGGGTGGCTGTCCTTCAGCCTGCACGCACCCCCCGGGGCAACGGTACCAGCCCCAGAGGCCTGGTGTGAGGGGAGAGCTCCCTGCTCTCCGGCCTGTCTCCCCCGCACCCCCCCACCCCCCCACCCCCCCACCCCCGGCCTTACGGAATGGAGCCCGGCCCCGGGCCCCCTCACCCACAGGACCCCCTCAACTGCTTCCTCCCACACAGAGGTCGACGGTAGCTAAAGCACGGTGTCTCTGCAGTGTTGCTGCTTGGAGTTAGAACGCTTGCGGTTAGACTTCCATGCAAAAGCGGGGCCGCAGTGCTCGCTTCCTGCAACAAGCGGGGAGTCGCGTGCTGCCTTCTGCCGGGGCCTGCGTCTCACACGGAACGCGGTTTGGGCCTCCCTTGCCGGGCGCTCACGCGTGCACCCAGCACAACGCTTCCAGCCTCCGGCCTGGCTCTTGTAGCCGAAGCGGGAATTCTCTACAGGGTGGTTCCTTTGAGTTAGGGGGGTTGGCTTGAGGCCTGCGGGCGCGCCCGGGGCCAGGGGAGTAGCCTCAGAAAGGAGAGGTGAGTGGAGAGCTGCCTTGCGCACCGGCCCCTTTCTCGCTCCATTTCACGCAGGGGACCCTGTCCCCCGTCTCTCCAACACGAGCACTGTAAAATGCCTCTGGCTTCAGGAACGGCCCTGTCAACTAGAGCGCAGTCCTTCTATAGCATTCACCCTTGCTCTTAGCAGCCTGGGAACCAGGCATCCAGGCACACAGGGTGCAGCAGGGCTCAGCTCCTAAAACAAGGCGTGAGTCGACAGCAGCCTTCCTGACAGGCCTGCTTCTCAGTCCGAGTCACGTTTAGGTTCCATTTCTCATGCTTTCACAAAAGCACCCCATAGGTGACGTCCCGGCTCAGGAAGGGCCGTCTGTGCTGAGGCCCGCGTTCTCTCCAGGTTCGTTCCTCGGCGTTGGCTGGATGGCACTTAGCACTCCACGCACACACGGGAGAGCCGATCGAGTTTCCCGAAACAAGAGTGGAGGCGACAGGGTGCCCTCTGCCCATGCTGATTTCTCCCCCGGAACCCAGCTGGGACTCCCTCCCCAGGCTTGCACTCCAGCAGAGGGGAAAATGGCCGCCACCCTGTGGCGAGGCGAAGGAGCTGAAGCGGGGCTTCTTTAGCGGCTTCTCCCTGCCAAACCAGTGTGGAGCACTTAGCATTCCTGTGCACACCTGGAGCGGTAGTGTTAGCTCCAGGTGACAGCAGCTGAGTGGAGAGGTGCCTTCCCGGCCCGGGCTGCTTCTCCCTCGGTGGCGGCACGGGAGGAGCCCGTTCCCCAGGCGCTCACCCACGGTAGCCGGGAAACTGCTCCCTCCCCCTCAGAGCGGTGGATGGTAGCGAAAGCACGGTTTCCGTACACTGTTGTTTCTTGGAGGTAGAGCGCAGGCGATCAGGCTTCCATGCGAAAGCGGGGCCTCGGTGCTAGCTTCATGAAACAAGTGGGGGAGTCGGGGGCTGCCTTGTGCAGCAGCCGGCGGCTCCCTCGGCGTTAGGTTTGGGACTCCCTTGCAGTGCTCCAACGCACGCACGCAACAAAATGCCTCCACCCTCGGGAGCGGCTGTTTTAGCTGGGGCACGCGTCCTCTACCGAGGTTTCCCTTCGAGTGGGGTGGCTGTCCTTCAGCCTGCACGCACCCCCCGGGGCAACGGTACCAGCCCCAGAGGCCTGGTGTGAGGGGAGAGCTCCCTGCTCTCCGGCCTGTCTCCCCCGCACCCCCCCACCCCCCCACCCCCCCACCCCCGGCCTTACGGAATGGAGCCCGGCCCCGGGCCCCCTCACCCACAGGACCCCCTCAACTGCTTCCTCCCACACAGAGGTCGACGGTAGCTAAAGCACGGTGTCTCTGCAGTGTTGCTGCTTGGAGTTAGAACGCTTGCGGTTAGACTTCCATGCAAAAGCGGGGCCGCAGTGCTCGCTTCCTGCAACAAGCGGGGAGTCGCGTGCTGCCTTCTGCCGGGGCCTGCGTCTCACACGGAACGCGGTTTGGGCCTCCCTTGCCGGGCGCTCACGCGTGCACCCAGCACAACGCTTCCAGCCTCCGGCCTGGCTCTTGTAGCCGAAGCGGGAATTCTCTACAGGGTGGTTCCTTTGAGTTAGGGGGGTTGGCTTGAGGCCTGCGGGCGCGCCCGGGGCCAGGGGAGTAGCCTCAGAAAGGAGAGGTGAGTGGAGAGCTGCCTTGCGCACCGGCCCCTTTCTCGCTCCATTTCACGCAGGGGACCCTGTCCCCCGTCTCTCCAACACGAGCACTGTAAAATGCCTCTGGCTTCAGGAACGGCCCTGTCAACTAGAGCGCAGTCCTTCTATAGCATTCACCCTTGCTCTTAGCAGCCTGGGAACCAGGCATCCAGGCACACAGGGTGCAGCAGGGCTCAGCTCCTAAAACAAGGCGTGAGTCGACAGCAGCCTTCCTGACAGGCCTGCTTCTCAGTCCGAGTCACGTTTAGGTTCCATTTCTCATGCTTTCACAAAAGCACCCCATAGGTGACGTCCCGGCTCAGGAAGGGCCGTCTGTGCTGAGGCCCGCGTTCTCTCCAGGTTCGTTCCTCGGCGTTGGCTGGATGGCACTTAGCACTCCACGCACACACGGGAGAGCCGATCGAGTTTCCCGAAACAAGAGTGGAGGCGACAGGGTGCCCTCTGCCCATGCTGATTTCTCCCCCGGAACCCAGCTGGGACTCCCTCCCCAGGCTTGCACTCCAGCAGAGGGGAAAATGGCCGCCACCCTGTGGCGAGGCGAAGGAGCTGAAGCGGGGCTTCTTTAGCGGCTTCTCCCTGCCAAACCAGTGTGGAGCACTTAGCATTCCTGTGCACACCTGGAGCGGTAGTGTTAGCTCCAGGTGACAGCAGCTGAGTGGAGAGGTGCCTTCCCGGCCCGGGCTGCTTCTCCCTCGGTGGCGGCACGGGAGGAGCCCGTTCCCCAGGCGCTCACCCACGGTAGCCGGGAAACTGCTCCCTCCCCCTCAGAGCGGTGGATGGTAGCGAAAGCACGGTTTCCGTACACTGTTGTTTCTTGGAGGTAGAGCGCAGGCGATCAGGCTTCCATGCGAAAGCGGGGCCTCGGTGCTAGCTTCATGAAACAAGTGGGGGAGTCGGGGGCTGCCTTGTGCAGCAGCCGGCGGCTCCCTCGGCGTTAGGTTTGGGACTCCCTTGCAGTGCTCCAACGCACGCACGCAACAAAATGCCTCCACCCTCGGGAGCGGCTGTTTTAGCTGGGGCACGCGTCCTCTACCGAGGTTTCCCTTCGAGTGGGGTGGCTGTCCTTCAGCCTGCACGCACCCCCCGGGGCAACGGTACCAGCCCCAGAGGCCTGGTGTGAGGGGAGAGCTCCCTGCTCTCCGGCCTGTCTCCCCCGCACCCCCCCACCCCCCCACCCCCCCACCCCCGGCCTTACGGAATGGAGCCCGGCCCCGGGCCCCCTCACCCACAGGACCCCCTCAACTGCTTCCTCCCACACAGAGGTCGACGGTAGCTAAAGCACGGTGTCTCTGCAGTGTTGCTGCTTGGAGTTAGAACGCTTGCGGTTAGACTTCCATGCAAAAGCGGGGCCGCAGTGCTCGCTTCCTGCAACAAGCGGGGAGTCGCGTGCTGCCTTCTGCCGGGGCCTGCGTCTCACACGGAACGCGGTTTGGGCCTCCCTTGCCGGGCGCTCACGCGTGCACCCAGCACAACGCTTCCAGCCTCCGGCCTGGCTCTTGTAGCCGAAGCGGGAATTCTCTACAGGGTGGTTCCTTTGAGTTAGGGGGGTTGGCTTGAGGCCTGCGGGCGCGCCCGGGGCCAGGGGAGTAGCCTCAGAAAGGAGAGGTGAGTGGAGAGCTGCCTTGCGCACCGGCCCCTTTCTCGCTCCATTTCACGCAGGGGACCCTGTCCCCCGTCTCTCCAACACGAGCACTGTAAAATGCCTCTGGCTTCAGGAACGGCCCTGTCAACTAGAGCGCAGTCCTTCTATAGCATTCACCCTTGCTCTTAGCAGCCTGGGAACCAGGCATCCAGGCACACAGGGTGCAGCAGGGCTCAGCTCCTAAAACAAGGCGTGAGTCGACAGCAGCCTTCCTGACAGGCCTGCTTCTCAGTCCGAGTCACGTTTAGGTTCCATTTCTCATGCTTTCACAAAAGCACCCCATAGGTGACGTCCCGGCTCAGGAAGGGCCGTCTGTGCTGAGGCCCGCGTTCTCTCCAGGTTCGTTCCTCGGCGTTGGCTGGATGGCACTTAGCACTCCACGCACACACGGGAGAGCCGATCGAGTTTCCCGAAACAAGAGTGGAGGCGACAGGGTGCCCTCTGCCCATGCTGATTTCTCCCCCGGAACCCAGCTGGGACTCCCTCCCCAGGCTTGCACTCCAGCAGAGGGGAAAATGGCCGCCACCCTGTGGCGAGGCGAAGGAGCTGAAGCGGGGCTTCTTTAGCGGCTTCTCCCTGCCAAACCAGTGTGGAGCACTTAGCATTCCTGTGCACACCTGGAGCGGTAGTGTTAGCTCCAGGTGACAGCAGCTGAGTGGAGAGGTGCCTTCCCGGCCCGGGCTGCTTCTCCCTCGGTGGCGGCACGGGAGGAGCCCGTTCCCCAGGCGCTCACCCACGGTAGCCGGGAAACTGCTCCCTCCCCCTCAGAGCGGTGGATGGTAGCGAAAGCACGGTTTCCGTACACTGTTGTTTCTTGGAGGTAGAGCGCAGGCGATCAGGCTTCCATGCGAAAGCGGGGCCTCGGTGCTAGCTTCATGAAACAAGTGGGGGAGTCGGGGGCTGCCTTGTGCAGCAGCCGGCGGCTCCCTCGGCGTTAGGTTTGGGACTCCCTTGCAGTGCTCCAACGCACGCACGCAACAAAATGCCTCCACCCTCGGGAGCGGCTGTTTTAGCTGGGGCACGCGTCCTCTACCGAGGTTTCCCTTCGAGTGGGGTGGCTGTCCTTCAGCCTGCACGCACCCCCCGGGGCAACGGTACCAGCCCCAGAGGCCTGGTGTGAGGGGAGAGCTCCCTGCTCTCCGGCCTGTCTCCCCCGCACCCCCCCACCCCCCCACCCCCCCACCCCCGGCCTTACGGAATGGAGCCCGGCCCCGGGCCCCCTCACCCACAGGACCCCCTCAACTGCTTCCTCCCACACAGAGGTCGACGGTAGCTAAAGCACGGTGTCTCTGCAGTGTTGCTGCTTGGAGTTAGAACGCTTGCGGTTAGACTTCCATGCAAAAGCGGGGCCGCAGTGCTCGCTTCCTGCAACAAGCGGGGAGTCGCGTGCTGCCTTCTGCCGGGGCCTGCGTCTCACACGGAACGCGGTTTGGGCCTCCCTTGCCGGGCGCTCACGCGTGCACCCAGCACAACGCTTCCAGCCTCCGGCCTGGCTCTTGTAGCCGAAGCGGGAATTCTCTACAGGGTGGTTCCTTTGAGTTAGGGGGGTTGGCTTGAGGCCTGCGGGCGCGCCCGGGGCCAGGGGAGTAGCCTCAGAAAGGAGAGGTGAGTGGAGAGCTGCCTTGCGCACCGGCCCCTTTCTCGCTCCATTTCACGCAGGGGACCCTGTCCCCCGTCTCTCCAACACGAGCACTGTAAAATGCCTCTGGCTTCAGGAACGGCCCTGTCAACTAGAGCGCAGTCCTTCTATAGCATTCACCCTTGCTCTTAGCAGCCTGGGAACCAGGCATCCAGGCACACAGGGTGCAGCAGGGCTCAGCTCCTAAAACAAGGCGTGAGTCGACAGCAGCCTTCCTGACAGGCCTGCTTCTCAGTCCGAGTCACGTTTAGGTTCCATTTCTCATGCTTTCACAAAAGCACCCCATAGGTGACGTCCCGGCTCAGGAAGGGCCGTCTGTGCTGAGGCCCGCGTTCTCTCCAGGTTCGTTCCTCGGCGTTGGCTGGATGGCACTTAGCACTCCACGCACACACGGGAGAGCCGATCGAGTTTCCCGAAACAAGAGTGGAGGCGACAGGGTGCCCTCTGCCCATGCTGATTTCTCCCCCGGAACCCAGCTGGGACTCCCTCCCCAGGCTTGCACTCCAGCAGAGGGGAAAATGGCCGCCACCCTGTGGCGAGGCGAAGGAGCTGAAGCGGGGCTTCTTTAGCGGCTTCTCCCTGCCAAACCAGTGTGGAGCACTTAGCATTCCTGTGCACACCTGGAGCGGTAGTGTTAGCTCCAGGTGACAGCAGCTGAGTGGAGAGGTGCCTTCCCGGCCCGGGCTGCTTCTCCCTCGGTGGCGGCACGGGAGGAGCCCGTTCCCCAGGCGCTCACCCACGGTAGCCGGGAAACTGCTCCCTCCCCCTCAGAGCGGTGGATGGTAGCGAAAGCACGGTTTCCGTACACTGTTGTTTCTTGGAGGTAGAGCGCAGGCGATCAGGCTTCCATGCGAAAGCGGGGCCTCGGTGCTAGCTTCATGAAACAAGTGGGGGAGTCGGGGGCTGCCTTGTGCAGCAGCCGGCGGCTCCCTCGGCGTTAGGTTTGGGACTCCCTTGCAGTGCTCCAACGCACGCACGCAACAAAATGCCTCCACCCTCGGGAGCGGCTGTTTTAGCTGGGGCACGCGTCCTCTACCGAGGTTTCCCTTCGAGTGGGGTGGCTGTCCTTCAGCCTGCACGCACCCCCCGGGGCAACGGTACCAGCCCCAGAGGCCTGGTGTGAGGGGAGAGCTCCCTGCTCTCCGGCCTGTCTCCCCCGCACCCCCCCACCCCCCCACCCCCCCACCCCCGGCCTTACGGAATGGAGCCCGGCCCCGGGCCCCCTCACCCACAGGACCCCCTCAACTGCTTCCTCCCACACAGAGGTCGACGGTAGCTAAAGCACGGTGTCTCTGCAGTGTTGCTGCTTGGAGTTAGAACGCTTGCGGTTAGACTTCCATGCAAAAGCGGGGCCGCAGTGCTCGCTTCCTGCAACAAGCGGGGAGTCGCGTGCTGCCTTCTGCCGGGGCCTGCGTCTCACACGGAACGCGGTTTGGGCCTCCCTTGCCGGGCGCTCACGCGTGCACCCAGCACAACGCTTCCAGCCTCCGGCCTGGCTCTTGTAGCCGAAGCGGGAATTCTCTACAGGGTGGTTCCTTTGAGTTAGGGGGGTTGGCTTGAGGCCTGCGGGCGCGCCCGGGGCCAGGGGAGTAGCCTCAGAAAGGAGAGGTGAGTGGAGAGCTGCCTTGCGCACCGGCCCCTTTCTCGCTCCATTTCACGCAGGGGACCCTGTCCCCCGTCTCTCCAACACGAGCACTGTAAAATGCCTCTGGCTTCAGGAACGGCCCTGTCAACTAGAGCGCAGTCCTTCTATAGCATTCACCCTTGCTCTTAGCAGCCTGGGAACTAGGCATCCAGGCACACAGGGTGCAGCAGGGCTCAGCTCCTAAAACAAGGCGTGAGTCGACAGCAGCCTTCCTGACAGGCCTGCTTCTCAGTCCGAGTCACGTTTAGGTTCCATTTCTCATGCTTTCACAAAAGCACCCCATAGGTGACGTCCCGGCTCAGGAAGGGCCGTCTGTGCTGAGGCCCGCGTTCTCTCCAGGTTCGTTCCTCGGCGTTGGCTGGATGGCACTTAGCACTCCACGCACACACGGGAGAGCCGATCGAGTTTCCCGAAACAAGAGTGGAGGCGACAGGGTGCCCTCTGCCCATGCTGATTTCTCCCCCGGAACCCAGCTGGGACTCCCTCCCCAGGCTTGCACTCCAGCAGAGGGGAAAATGGCCGCCACCCTGTGGCGAGGCGAAGGAGCTGAAGCGGGGCTTCTTTAGCGGCTTCTCCCTGCCAAACCAGTGTGGAGCACTTAGCATTCCTGTGCACACCTGGAGCGGTAGTGTTAGCTCCAGGTGACAGCAGCTGAGTGGAGAGGTGCCTTCCCGGCCCGGGCTGCTTCTCCCTCGGTGGCGGCACGGGAGGAGCCCGTTCCCCAGGCGCTCACCCACGGTAGCCGGGAAACTGCTCCCTCCCCCTCAGAGCGGTGGATGGTAGCGAAAGCACGGTTTCCGTACACTGTTGTTTCTTGGAGGTAGAGCGCAGGCGATCAGGCTTCCATGCGAAAGCGGGGCCTCGGTGCTAGCTTCATGAAACAAGTGGGGGAGTCGGGGGCTGCCTTGTGCAGCAGCCGGCGGCTCCCTCGGCGTTAGGTTTGGGACTCCCTTGCAGTGCTCCAACGCACGCACGCAACAAAATGCCTCCACCCTCGGGAGCGGCTGTTTTAGCTGGGGCACGCGTCCTCTACCGAGGTTTCCCTTCGAGTGGGGTGGCTGTCCTTCAGCCTGCACGCACCCCCCGGGGCAACGGTACCAGCCCCAGAGGCCTGGTGTGAGGGGAGAGCTCCCTGCTCTCCGGCCTGTCTCCCCCGCACCCCCCCACCCCCCCACCCCCCCACCCCCGGCCTTACGGAATGGAGCCCGGCCCCGGGCCCCCTCACCCACAGGACCCCCTCAACTGCTTCCTCCCACACAGAGGTCGACGGTAGCTAAAGCACGGTGTCTCTGCAGTGTTGCTGCTTGGAGTTAGAACGCTTGCGGTTAGACTTCCATGCAAAAGCGGGGCCGCAGTGCTCGCTTCCTGCAACAAGCGGGGAGTCGCGTGCTGCCTTCTGCCGGGGCCTGCGTCTCACACGGAACGCGGTTTGGGCCTCCCTTGCCGGGCGCTCACGCGTGCACCCAGCACAACGCTTCCAGCCTCCGGCCTGGCTCTTGTAGCCGAAGCGGGAATTCTCTACAGGGTGGTTCCTTTGAGTTAGGGGGGTTGGCTTGAGGCCTGCGGGCGCGCCCGGGGCCAGGGGAGTAGCCTCAGAAAGGAGAGGTGAGTGGAGAGCTGCCTTGCGCACCGGCCCCTTTCTCGCTCCATTTCACGCAGGGGACCCTGTCCCCCGTCTCTCCAACACGAGCACTGTAAAATGCCTCTGGCTTCAGGAACGGCCCTGTCAACTAGAGCGCAGTCCTTCTATAGCATTCACCCTTGCTCTTAGCAGCCTGGGAACTAGGCATCCAGGCACACAGGGTGCAGCAGGGCTCAGCTCCTAAAACAAGGCGTGAGTCGACAGCAGCCTTCCTGACAGGCCTGCTTCTCAGTCCGAGTCACGTTTAGGTTCCATTTCTCATGCTTTCACAAAAGCACCCCATAGGTGACGTCCCGGCTCAGGAAGGGCCGTCTGTGCTGAGGCCCGCGTTCTCTCCAGGTTCGTTCCTCGGCGTTGGCTGGATGGCACTTAGCACTCCACGCACACACGGGAGAGCCGATCGAGTTTCCCGAAACAAGAGTGGAGGCGACAGGGTGCCCTCTGCCCATGCTGATTTCTCCCCCGGAACCCAGCTGGGACTCCCTCCCCAGGCTTGCACTCCAGCAGAGGGGAAAATGGCCGCCACCCTGTGGCGAGGCGAAGGAGCTGAAGCGGGGCTTCTTTAGCGGCTTCTCCCTGCCAAACCAGTGTGGAGCACTTAGCATTCCTGTGCACACCTGGAGCGGTAGTGTTAGCTCCAGGTGACAGCAGCTGAGTGGAGAGGTGCCTTCCCGGCCCGGGCTGCTTCTCCCTCGGTGGCGGCACGGGAGGAGCCCGTTCCCCAGGCGCTCACCCACGGTAGCCGGGAAACTGCTCCCTCCCCCTCAGAGCGGTGGATGGTAGCGAAAGCACGGTTTCCGTACACTGTTGTTTCTTGGAGGTAGAGCGCAGGCGATCAGGCTTCCATGCGAAAGCGGGGCCTCGGTGCTAGCTTCATGAAACAAGTGGGGGAGTCGGGGGCTGCCTTGTGCAGCAGCCGGCGGCTCCCTCGGCGTTAGGTTTGGGACTCCCTTGCAGTGCTCCAACGCACGCACGCAACAAAATGCCTCCACCCTCGGGAGCGGCTGTTTTAGCTGGGGCACGCGTCCTCTACCGAGGTTTCCCTTCGAGTGGGGTGGCTGTCCTTCAGCCTGCACGCACCCCCCGGGGCAACGGTACCAGCCCCAGAGGCCTGGTGTGAGGGGAGAGCTCCCTGCTCTCCGGCCTGTCTCCCCCGCACCCCCCCACCCCCCCACCCCCCCACCCCCGGCCTTACGGAATGGAGCCCGGCCCCGGGCCCCCTCACCCACAGGACCCCCTCAACTGCTTCCTCCCACACAGAGGTCGACGGTAGCTAAAGCACGGTGTCTCTGCAGTGTTGCTGCTTGGAGTTAGAACGCTTGCGGTTAGACTTCCATGCAAAAGCGGGGCCGCAGTGCTCGCTTCCTGCAACAAGCGGGGAGTCGCGTGCTGCCTTCTGCCGGGGCCTGCGTCTCACACGGAACGCGGTTTGGGCCTCCCTTGCCGGGCGCTCACGCGTGCACCCAGCACAACGCTTCCAGCCTCCGGCCTGGCTCTTGTAGCCGAAGCGGGAATTCTCTACAGGGTGGTTCCTTTGAGTTAGGGGGGTTGGCTTGAGGCCTGCGGGCGCGCCCGGGGCCAGGGGAGTAGCCTCAGAAAGGAGAGGTGAGTGGAGAGCTGCCTTGCGCACCGGCCCCTTTCTCGCTCCATTTCACGCAGGGGACCCTGTCCCCCGTCTCTCCAACACGAGCACTGTAAAATGCCTCTGGCTTCAGGAACGGCCCTGTCAACTAGAGCGCAGTCCTTCTATAGCATTCACCCTTGCTCTTAGCAGCCTGGGAACCAGGCATCCAGGCACACAGGGTGCAGCAGGGCTCAGCTCCTAAAACAAGGCGTGAGTCGACAGCAGCCTTCCTGACAGGCCTGCTTCTCAGTCCGAGTCACGTTTAGGTTCCATTTCTCATGCTTTCACAAAAGCACCCCATAGGTGACGTCCCGGCTCAGGAAGGGCCGTCTGTGCTGAGGCCCGCGTTCTCTCCAGGTTCGTTCCTCGGCGTTGGCTGGATGGCACTTAGCACTCCACGCACACACGGGAGAGCCGATCGAGTTTCCCGAAACAAGAGTGGAGGCGACAGGGTGCCCTCTGCCCATGCTGATTTCTCCCCCGGAACCCAGCTGGGACTCCCTCCCCAGGCTTGCACTCCAGCAGAGGGGAAAATGGCCGCCACCCTGTGGCGAGGCGAAGGAGCTGAAGCGGGGCTTCTTTAGCGGCTTCTCCCTGCCAAACCAGTGTGGAGCACTTAGCATTCCTGTGCACACCTGGAGCGGTAGTGTTAGCTCCAGGTGACAGCAGCTGAGTGGAGAGGTGCCTTCCCGGCCCGGGCTGCTTCTCCCTCGGTGGCGGCACGGGAGGAGCCCGTTCCCCAGGCGCTCACCCACGGTAGCCGGGAAACTGCTCCCTCCCCCTCAGAGCGGTGGATGGTAGCGAAAGCACGGTTTCCGTACACTGTTGTTTCTTGGAGGTAGAGCGCAGGCGATCAGGCTTCCATGCGAAAGCGGGGCCTCGGTGCTAGCTTCATGAAACAAGTGGGGGAGTCGGGGGCTGCCTTGTGCAGCAGCCGGCGGCTCCCTCGGCGTTAGGTTTGGGACTCCCTTGCAGTGCTCCAACGCACGCACGCAACAAAATGCCTCCACCCTCGGGAGCGGCTGTTTTAGCTGGGGCACGCGTCCTCTACCGAGGTTTCCCTTCGAGTGGGGTGGCTGTCCTTCAGCCTGCACGCACCCCCCGGGGCAACGGT
The DNA here is from genome assembly GCF_029215605.1 of Mirounga angustirostris. Lineage (NCBI taxonomy): Eukaryota > Metazoa > Chordata > Mammalia > Carnivora > Phocidae > Mirounga > Mirounga angustirostris. The sequence goes on along the minus strand of NW_026991802.1, from coordinate 37,337 downwards.
ACCAGCCCCAGAGGCCTGGTGTGAGGGGAGAGCTCCCTGCTCTCCGGCCTGTCTCCCCCGCACCCCCCCACCCCCCCACCCCCCCACCCCCGGCCTTACGGAATGGAGCCCGGCCCCGGGCCCCCTCACCCACAGGACCCCCTCAACTGCTTCCTCCCACACAGAGGTCGACGGTAGCTAAAGCACGGTGTCTCTGCAGTGTTGCTGCTTGGAGTTAGAACGCTTGCGGTTAGACTTCCATGCAAAAGCGGGGCCGCAGTGCTCGCTTCCTGCAACAAGCGGGGAGTCGCGTGCTGCCTTCTGCCGGGGCCTGCGTCTCACACGGAACGCGGTTTGGGCCTCCCTTGCCGGGCGCTCACGCGTGCACCCAGCACAACGCTTCCAGCCTCCGGCCTGGCTCTTGTAGCCGAAGCGGGAATTCTCTACAGGGTGGTTCCTTTGAGTTAGGGGGGTTGGCTTGAGGCCTGCGGGCGCGCCCGGGGCCAGGGGAGTAGCCTCAGAAAGGAGAGGTGAGTGGAGAGCTGCCTTGCGCACCGGCCCCTTTCTCGCTCCATTTCACGCAGGGGACCCTGTCCCCCGTCTCTCCAACACGAGCACTGTAAAATGCCTCTGGCTTCAGGAACGGCCCTGTCAACTAGAGCGCAGTCCTTCTATAGCATTCACCCTTGCTCTTAGCAGCCTGGGAACCAGGCATCCAGGCACACAGGGTGCAGCAGGGCTCAGCTCCTAAAACAAGGCGTGAGTCGACAGCAGCCTTCCTGACAGGCCTGCTTCTCAGTCCGAGTCACGTTTAGGTTCCATTTCTCATGCTTTCACAAAAGCACCCCATAGGTGACGTCCCGGCTCAGGAAGGGCCGTCTGTGCTGAGGCCCGCGTTCTCTCCAGGTTCGTTCCTCGGCGTTGGCTGGATGGCACTTAGCACTCCACGCACACACGGGAGAGCCGATCGAGTTTCCCGAAACAAGAGTGGAGGCGACAGGGTGCCCTCTGCCCATGCTGATTTCTCCCCCGGAACCCAGCTGGGACTCCCTCCCCAGGCTTGCACTCCAGCAGAGGGGAAAATGGCCGCCACCCTGTGGCGAGGCGAAGGAGCTGAAGCGGGGCTTCTTTAGCGGCTTCTCCCTGCCAAACCAGTGTGGAGCACTTAGCATTCCTGTGCACACCTGGAGCGGTAGTGTTAGCTCCAGGTGACAGCAGCTGAGTGGAGAGGTGCCTTCCCGGCCCGGGCTGCTTCTCCCTCGGTGGCGGCACGGGAGGAGCCCGTTCCCCAGGCGCTCACCCACGGTAGCCGGGAAACTGCTCCCTCCCCCTCAGAGCGGTGGATGGTAGCGAAAGCACGGTTTCCGTACACTGTTGTTTCTTGGAGGTAGAGCGCAGGCGATCAGGCTTCCATGCGAAAGCGGGGCCTCGGTGCTAGCTTCATGAAACAAGTGGGGGAGTCGGGGGCTGCCTTGTGCAGCAGCCGGCGGCTCCCTCGGCGTTAGGTTTGGGACTCCCTTGCAGTGCTCCAACGCACGCACGCAACAAAATGCCTCCACCCTCGGGAGCGGCTGTTTTAGCTGGGGCACGCGTCCTCTACCGAGGTTTCCCTTCGAGTGGGGTGGCTGTCCTTCAGCCTGCACGCACCCCCCGGGGCAACGGTACCAGCCCCAGAGGCCTGGTGTGAGGGGAGAGCTCCCTGCTCTCCGGCCTGTCTCCCCCGCACCCCCCCACCCCCCCACCCCCCCACCCCCGGCCTTACGGAATGGAGCCCGGCCCCGGGCCCCCTCACCCACAGGACCCCCTCAACTGCTTCCTCCCACACAGAGGTCGACGGTAGCTAAAGCACGGTGTCTCTGCAGTGTTGCTGCTTGGAGTTAGAACGCTTGCGGTTAGACTTCCATGCAAAAGCGGGGCCGCAGTGCTCGCTTCCTGCAACAAGCGGGGAGTCGCGTGCTGCCTTCTGCCGGGGCCTGCGTCTCACACGGAACGCGGTTTGGGCCTCCCTTGCCGGGCGCTCACGCGTGCACCCAGCACAACGCTTCCAGCCTCCGGCCTGGCTCTTGTAGCCGAAGCGGGAATTCTCTACAGGGTGGTTCCTTTGAGTTAGGGGGGTTGGCTTGAGGCCTGCGGGCGCGCCCGGGGCCAGGGGAGTAGCCTCAGAAAGGAGAGGTGAGTGGAGAGCTGCCTTGCGCACCGGCCCCTTTCTCGCTCCATTTCACGCAGGGGACCCTGTCCCCCGTCTCTCCAACACGAGCACTGTAAAATGCCTCTGGCTTCAGGAACGGCCCTGTCAACTAGAGCGCAGTCCTTCTATAGCATTCACCCTTGCTCTTAGCAGCCTGGGAACCAGGCATCCAGGCACACAGGGTGCAGCAGGGCTCAGCTCCTAAAACAAGGCGTGAGTCGACAGCAGCCTTCCTGACAGGCCTGCTTCTCAGTCCGAGTCACGTTTAGGTTCCATTTCTCATGCTTTCACAAAAGCACCCCATAGGTGACGTCCCGGCTCAGGAAGGGCCGTCTGTGCTGAGGCCCGCGTTCTCTCCAGGTTCGTTCCTCGGCGTTGGCTGGATGGCACTTAGCACTCCACGCACACACGGGAGAGCCGATCGAGTTTCCCGAAACAAGAGTGGAGGCGACAGGGTGCCCTCTGCCCATGCTGATTTCTCCCCCGGAACCCAGCTGGGACTCCCTCCCCAGGCTTGCACTCCAGCAGAGGGGAAAATGGCCGCCACCCTGTGGCGAGGCGAAGGAGCTGAAGCGGGGCTTCTTTAGCGGCTTCTCCCTGCCAAACCAGTGTGGAGCACTTAGCATTCCTGTGCACACCTGGAGCGGTAGTGTTAGCTCCAGGTGACAGCAGCTGAGTGGAGAGGTGCCTTCCCGGCCCGGGCTGCTTCTCCCTCGGTGGCGGCACGGGAGGAGCCCGTTCCCCAGGCGCTCACCCACGGTAGCCGGGAAACTGCTCCCTCCCCCTCAGAGCGGTGGATGGTAGCGAAAGCACGGTTTCCGTACACTGTTGTTTCTTGGAGGTAGAGCGCAGGCGATCAGGCTTCCATGCGAAAGCGGGGCCTCGGTGCTAGCTTCATGAAACAAGTGGGGGAGTCGGGGGCTGCCTTGTGCAGCAGCCGGCGGCTCCCTCGGCGTTAGGTTTGGGACTCCCTTGCAGTGCTCCAACGCACGCACGCAACAAAATGCCTCCACCCTCGGGAGCGGCTGTTTTAGCTGGGGCACGCGTCCTCTACCGAGGTTTCCCTTCGAGTGGGGTGGCTGTCCTTCAGCCTGCACGCACCCCCCGGGGCAACGGTACCAGCCCCAGAGGCCTGGTGTGAGGGGAGAGCTCCCTGCTCTCCGGCCTGTCTCCCCCGCACCCCCCCACCCCCCCACCCCCCCACCCCCGGCCTTACGGAATGGAGCCCGGCCCCGGGCCCCCTCACCCACAGGACCCCCTCAACTGCTTCCTCCCACACAGAGGTCGACGGTAGCTAAAGCACGGTGTCTCTGCAGTGTTGCTGCTTGGAGTTAGAACGCTTGCGGTTAGACTTCCATGCAAAAGCGGGGCCGCAGTGCTCGCTTCCTGCAACAAGCGGGGAGTCGCGTGCTGCCTTCTGCCGGGGCCTGCGTCTCACACGGAACGCGGTTTGGGCCTCCCTTGCCGGGCGCTCACGCGTGCACCCAGCACAACGCTTCCAGCCTCCGGCCTGGCTCTTGTAGCCGAAGCGGGAATTCTCTACAGGGTGGTTCCTTTGAGTTAGGGGGGTTGGCTTGAGGCCTGCGGGCGCGCCCGGGGCCAGGGGAGTAGCCTCAGAAAGGAGAGGTGAGTGGAGAGCTGCCTTGCGCACCGGCCCCTTTCTCGCTCCATTTCACGCAGGGGACCCTGTCCCCCGTCTCTCCAACACGAGCACTGTAAAATGCCTCTGGCTTCAGGAACGGCCCTGTCAACTAGAGCGCAGTCCTTCTATAGCATTCACCCTTGCTCTTAGCAGCCTGGGAACCAGGCATCCAGGCACACAGGGTGCAGCAGGGCTCAGCTCCTAAAACAAGGCGTGAGTCGACAGCAGCCTTCCTGACAGGCCTGCTTCTCAGTCCGAGTCACGTTTAGGTTCCATTTCTCATGCTTTCACAAAAGCACCCCATAGGTGACGTCCCGGCTCAGGAAGGGCCGTCTGTGCTGAGGCCCGCGTTCTCTCCAGGTTCGTTCCTCGGCGTTGGCTGGATGGCACTTAGCACTCCACGCACACACGGGAGAGCCGATCGAGTTTCCCGAAACAAGAGTGGAGGCGACAGGGTGCCCTCTGCCCATGCTGATTTCTCCCCCGGAACCCAGCTGGGACTCCCTCCCCAGGCTTGCACTCCAGCAGAGGGGAAAATGGCCGCCACCCTGTGGCGAGGCGAAGGAGCTGAAGCGGGGCTTCTTTAGCGGCTTCTCCCTGCCAAACCAGTGTGGAGCACTTAGCATTCCTGTGCACACCTGGAGCGGTAGTGTTAGCTCCAGGTGACAGCAGCTGAGTGGAGAGGTGCCTTCCCGGCCCGGGCTGCTTCTCCCTCGGTGGCGGCACGGGAGGAGCCCGTTCCCCAGGCGCTCACCCACGGTAGCCGGGAAACTGCTCCCTCCCCCTCAGAGCGGTGGATGGTAGCGAAAGCACGGTTTCCGTACACTGTTGTTTCTTGGAGGTAGAGCGCAGGCGATCAGGCTTCCATGCGAAAGCGGGGCCTCGGTGCTAGCTTCATGAAACAAGTGGGGGAGTCGGGGGCTGCCTTGTGCAGCAGCCGGCGGCTCCCTCGGCGTTAGGTTTGGGACTCCCTTGCAGTGCTCCAACGCACGCACGCAACAAAATGCCTCCACCCTCGGGAGCGGCTGTTTTAGCTGGGGCACGCGTCCTCTACCGAGGTTTCCCTTCGAGTGGGGTGGCTGTCCTTCAGCCTGCACGCACCCCCCGGGGCAACGGTACCAGCCCCAGAGGCCTGGTGTGAGGGGAGAGCTCCCTGCTCTCCGGCCTGTCTCCCCCGCACCCCCCCACCCCCCCACCCCCCCACCCCCGGCCTTACGGAATGGAGCCCGGCCCCGGGCCCCCTCACCCACAGGACCCCCTCAACTGCTTCCTCCCACACAGAGGTCGACGGTAGCTAAAGCACGGTGTCTCTGCAGTGTTGCTGCTTGGAGTTAGAACGCTTGCGGTTAGACTTCCATGCAAAAGCGGGGCCGCAGTGCTCGCTTCCTGCAACAAGCGGGGAGTCGCGTGCTGCCTTCTGCCGGGGCCTGCGTCTCACACGGAACGCGGTTTGGGCCTCCCTTGCCGGGCGCTCACGCGTGCACCCAGCACAACGCTTCCAGCCTCCGGCCTGGCTCTTGTAGCCGAAGCGGGAATTCTCTACAGGGTGGTTCCTTTGAGTTAGGGGGGTTGGCTTGAGGCCTGCGGGCGCGCCCGGGGCCAGGGGAGTAGCCTCAGAAAGGAGAGGTGAGTGGAGAGCTGCCTTGCGCACCGGCCCCTTTCTCGCTCCATTTCACGCAGGGGACCCTGTCCCCCGTCTCTCCAACACGAGCACTGTAAAATGCCTCTGGCTTCAGGAACGGCCCTGTCAACTAGAGCGCAGTCCTTCTATAGCATTCACCCTTGCTCTTAGCAGCCTGGGAACCAGGCATCCAGGCACACAGGGTGCAGCAGGGCTCAGCTCCTAAAACAAGGCGTGAGTCGACAGCAGCCTTCCTGACAGGCCTGCTTCTCAGTCCGAGTCACGTTTAGGTTCCATTTCTCATGCTTTCACAAAAGCACCCCATAGGTGACGTCCCGGCTCAGGAAGGGCCGTCTGTGCTGAGGCCCGCGTTCTCTCCAGGTTCGTTCCTCGGCGTTGGCTGGATGGCACTTAGCACTCCACGCACACACGGGAGAGCCGATCGAGTTTCCCGAAACAAGAGTGGAGGCGACAGGGTGCCCTCTGCCCATGCTGATTTCTCCCCCGGAACCCAGCTGGGACTCCCTCCCCAGGCTTGCACTCCAGCAGAGGGGAAAATGGCCGCCACCCTGTGGCGAGGCGAAGGAGCTGAAGCGGGGCTTCTTTAGCGGCTTCTCCCTGCCAAACCAGTGTGGAGCACTTAGCATTCCTGTGCACACCTGGAGCGGTAGTGTTAGCTCCAGGTGACAGCAGCTGAGTGGAGAGGTGCCTTCCCGGCCCGGGCTGCTTCTCCCTCGGTGGCGGCACGGGAGGAGCCCGTTCCCCAGGCGCTCACCCACGGTAGCCGGGAAACTGCTCCCTCCCCCTCAGAGCGGTGGATGGTAGCGAAAGCACGGTTTCCGTACACTGTTGTTTCTTGGAGGTAGAGCGCAGGCGATCAGGCTTCCATGCGAAAGCGGGGCCTCGGTGCTAGCTTCATGAAACAAGTGGGGGAGTCGGGGGCTGCCTTGTGCAGCAGCCGGCGGCTCCCTCGGCGTTAGGTTTGGGACTCCCTTGCAGTGCTCCAACGCACGCACGCAACAAAATGCCTCCACCCTCGGGAGCGGCTGTTTTAGCTGGGGCACGCGTCCTCTACCGAGGTTTCCCTTCGAGTGGGGTGGCTGTCCTTCAGCCTGCACGCACCCCCCGGGGCAACGGTACCAGCCCCAGAGGCCTGGTGTGAGGGGAGAGCTCCCTGCTCTCCGGCCTGTCTCCCCCGCACCCCCCCACCCCCCCACCCCCCCACCCCCGGCCTTACGGAATGGAGCCCGGCCCCGGGCCCCCTCACCCACAGGACCCCCTCAACTGCTTCCTCCCACACAGAGGTCGACGGTAGCTAAAGCACGGTGTCTCTGCAGTGTTGCTGCTTGGAGTTAGAACGCTTGCGGTTAGACTTCCATGCAAAAGCGGGGCCGCAGTGCTCGCTTCCTGCAACAAGCGGGGAGTCGCGTGCTGCCTTCTGCCGGGGCCTGCGTCTCACACGGAACGCGGTTTGGGCCTCCCTTGCCGGGCGCTCACGCGTGCACCCAGCACAACGCTTCCAGCCTCCGGCCTGGCTCTTGTAGCCGAAGCGGGAATTCTCTACAGGGTGGTTCCTTTGAGTTAGGGGGGTTGGCTTGAGGCCTGCGGGCGCGCCCGGGGCCAGGGGAGTAGCCTCAGAAAGGAGAGGTGAGTGGAGAGCTGCCTTGCGCACCGGCCCCTTTCTCGCTCCATTTCACGCAGGGGACCCTGTCCCCCGTCTCTCCAACACGAGCACTGTAAAATGCCTCTGGCTTCAGGAACGGCCCTGTCAACTAGAGCGCAGTCCTTCTATAGCATTCACCCTTGCTCTTAGCAGCCTGGGAACTAGGCATCCAGGCACACAGGGTGCAGCAGGGCTCAGCTCCTAAAACAAGGCGTGAGTCGACAGCAGCCTTCCTGACAGGCCTGCTTCTCAGTCCGAGTCACGTTTAGGTTCCATTTCTCATGCTTTCACAAAAGCACCCCATAGGTGACGTCCCGGCTCAGGAAGGGCCGTCTGTGCTGAGGCCCGCGTTCTCTCCAGGTTCGTTCCTCGGCGTTGGCTGGATGGCACTTAGCACTCCACGCACACACGGGAGAGCCGATCGAGTTTCCCGAAACAAGAGTGGAGGCGACAGGGTGCCCTCTGCCCATGCTGATTTCTCCCCCGGAACCCAGCTGGGACTCCCTCCCCAGGCTTGCACTCCAGCAGAGGGGAAAATGGCCGCCACCCTGTGGCGAGGCGAAGGAGCTGAAGCGGGGCTTCTTTAGCGGCTTCTCCCTGCCAAACCAGTGTGGAGCACTTAGCATTCCTGTGCACACCTGGAGCGGTAGTGTTAGCTCCAGGTGACAGCAGCTGAGTGGAGAGGTGCCTTCCCGGCCCGGGCTGCTTCTCCCTCGGTGGCGGCACGGGAGGAGCCCGTTCCCCAGGCGCTCACCCACGGTAGCCGGGAAACTGCTCCCTCCCCCTCAGAGCGGTGGATGGTAGCGAAAGCACGGTTTCCGTACACTGTTGTTTCTTGGAGGTAGAGCGCAGGCGATCAGGCTTCCATGCGAAAGCGGGGCCTCGGTGCTAGCTTCATGAAACAAGTGGGGGAGTCGGGGGCTGCCTTGTGCAGCAGCCGGCGGCTCCCTCGGCGTTAGGTTTGGGACTCCCTTGCAGTGCTCCAACGCACGCACGCAACAAAATGCCTCCACCCTCGGGAGCGGCTGTTTTAGCTGGGGCACGCGTCCTCTACCGAGGTTTCCCTTCGAGTGGGGTGGCTGTCCTTCAGCCTGCACGCACCCCCCGGGGCAACGGTACCAGCCCCAGAGGCCTGGTGTGAGGGGAGAGCTCCCTGCTCTCCGGCCTGTCTCCCCCGCACCCCCCCACCCCCCCACCCCCCCACCCCCGGCCTTACGGAATGGAGCCCGGCCCCGGGCCCCCTCACCCACAGGACCCCCTCAACTGCTTCCTCCCACACAGAGGTCGACGGTAGCTAAAGCACGGTGTCTCTGCAGTGTTGCTGCTTGGAGTTAGAACGCTTGCGGTTAGACTTCCATGCAAAAGCGGGGCCGCAGTGCTCGCTTCCTGCAACAAGCGGGGAGTCGCGTGCTGCCTTCTGCCGGGGCCTGCGTCTCACACGGAACGCGGTTTGGGCCTCCCTTGCCGGGCGCTCACGCGTGCACCCAGCACAACGCTTCCAGCCTCCGGCCTGGCTCTTGTAGCCGAAGCGGGAATTCTCTACAGGGTGGTTCCTTTGAGTTAGGGGGGTTGGCTTGAGGCCTGCGGGCGCGCCCGGGGCCAGGGGAGTAGCCTCAGAAAGGAGAGGTGAGTGGAGAGCTGCCTTGCGCACCGGCCCCTTTCTCGCTCCATTTCACGCAGGGGACCCTGTCCCCCGTCTCTCCAACACGAGCACTGTAAAATGCCTCTGGCTTCAGGAACGGCCCTGTCAACTAGAGCGCAGTCCTTCTATAGCATTCACCCTTGCTCTTAGCAGCCTGGGAACTAGGCATCCAGGCACACAGGGTGCAGCAGGGCTCAGCTCCTAAAACAAGGCGTGAGTCGACAGCAGCCTTCCTGACAGGCCTGCTTCTCAGTCCGAGTCACGTTTAGGTTCCATTTCTCATGCTTTCACAAAAGCACCCCATAGGTGACGTCCCGGCTCAGGAAGGGCCGTCTGTGCTGAGGCCCGCGTTCTCTCCAGGTTCGTTCCTCGGCGTTGGCTGGATGGCACTTAGCACTCCACGCACACACGGGAGAGCCGATCGAGTTTCCCGAAACAAGAGTGGAGGCGACAGGGTGCCCTCTGCCCATGCTGATTTCTCCCCCGGAACCCAGCTGGGACTCCCTCCCCAGGCTTGCACTCCAGCAGAGGGGAAAATGGCCGCCACCCTGTGGCGAGGCGAAGGAGCTGAAGCGGGGCTTCTTTAGCGGCTTCTCCCTGCCAAACCAGTGTGGAGCACTTAGCATTCCTGTGCACACCTGGAGCGGTAGTGTTAGCTCCAGGTGACAGCAGCTGAGTGGAGAGGTGCCTTCCCGGCCCGGGCTGCTTCTCCCTCGGTGGCGGCACGGGAGGAGCCCGTTCCCCAGGCGCTCACCCACGGTAGCCGGGAAACTGCTCCCTCCCCCTCAGAGCGGTGGATGGTAGCGAAAGCACGGTTTCCGTACACTGTTGTTTCTTGGAGGTAGAGCGCAGGCGATCAGGCTTCCATGCGAAAGCGGGGCCTCGGTGCTAGCTTCATGAAACAAGTGGGGGAGTCGGGGGCTGCCTTGTGCAGCAGCCGGCGGCTCCCTCGGCGTTAGGTTTGGGACTCCCTTGCAGTGCTCCAACGCACGCACGCAACAAAATGCCTCCACCCTCGGGAGCGGCTGTTTTAGCTGGGGCACGCGTCCTCTACCGAGGTTTCCCTTCGAGTGGGGTGGCTGTCCTTCAGCCTGCACGCACCCCCCGGGGCAACGGTACCAGCCCCAGAGGCCTGGTGTGAGGGGAGAGCTCCCTGCTCTCCGGCCTGTCTCCCCCGCACCCCCCCACCCCCCCACCCCCCCACCCCCGGCCTTACGGAATGGAGCCCGGCCCCGGGCCCCCTCACCCACAGGACCCCCTCAACTGCTTCCTCCCACACAGAGGTCGACGGTAGCTAAAGCACGGTGTCTCTGCAGTGTTGCTGCTTGGAGTTAGAACGCTTGCGGTTAGACTTCCATGCAAAAGCGGGGCCGCAGTGCTCGCTTCCTGCAACAAGCGGGGAGTCGCGTGCTGCCTTCTGCCGGGGCCTGCGTCTCACACGGAACGCGGTTTGGGCCTCCCTTGCCGGGCGCTCACGCGTGCACCCAGCACAACGCTTCCAGCCTCCGGCCTGGCTCTTGTAGCCGAAGCGGGAATTCTCTACAGGGTGGTTCCTTTGAGTTAGGGGGGTTGGCTTGAGGCCTGCGGGCGCGCCCGGGGCCAGGGGAGTAGCCTCAGAAAGGAGAGGTGAGTGGAGAGCTGCCTTGCGCACCGGCCCCTTTCTCGCTCCATTTCACGCAGGGGACCCTGTCCCCCGTCTCTCCAACACGAGCACTGTAAAATGCCTCTGGCTTCAGGAACGGCCCTGTCAACTAGAGCGCAGTCCTTCTATAGCATTCACCCTTGCTCTTAGCAGCCTGGGAACTAGGCATCCAGGCACACAGGGTGCAGCAGGGCTCAGCTCCTAAAACAAGGCGTGAGTCGACAGCAGCCTTCCTGACAGGCCTGCTTCTCAGTCCGAGTCACGTTTAGGTTCCATTTCTCATGCTTTCACAAAAGCACCCCATAGGTGACGTCCCGGCTCAGGAAGGGCCGTCTGTGCTGAGGCCCGCGTTCTCTCCAGGTTCGTTCCTCGGCGTTGGCTGGATGGCACTTAGCACTCCACGCACACACGGGAGAGCCGATCGAGTTTCCCGAAACAAGAGTGGAGGCGACAGGGTGCCCTCTGCCCATGCTGATTTCTCCCCCGGAACCCAGCTGGGACTCCCTCCCCAGGCTTGCACTCCAGCAGAGGGGAAAATGGCCGCCACCCTGTGGCGAGGCGAAGGAGCTGAAGCGGGGCTTCTTTAGCGGCTTCTCCCTGCCAAACCAGTGTGGAGCACTTAGCATTCCTGTGCACACCTGGAGCGGTAGTGTTAGCTCCAGGTGACAGCAGCTGAGTGGAGAGGTGCCTTCCCGGCCCGGGCTGCTTCTCCCTCGGTGGCGGCACGGGAGGAGCCCGTTCCCCAGGCGCTCACCCACGGTAGCCGGGAAACTGCTCCCTCCCCCTCAGAGCGGTGGATGGTAGCGAAAGCACGGTTTCCGTACACTGTTGTTTCTTGGAGGTAGAGCGCAGGCGATCAGGCTTCCATGCGAAAGCGGGGCCTCGGTGCTAGCTTCATGAAACAAGTGGGGGAGTCGGGGGCTGCCTTGTGCAGCAGCCGGCGGCTCCCTCGGCGTTAGGTTTGGGACTCCCTTGCAGTGCTCCAACGCACGCACGCAACAAAATGCCTCCACCCTCGGGAGCGGCTGTTTTAGCTGGGGCACGCGTCCTCTACCGAGGTTTCCCTTCGAGTGGGGTGGCTGTCCTTCAGCCTGCACGCACCCCCCGGGGCAACGGTACCAGCCCCAGAGGCCTGGTGTGAGGGGAGAGCTCCCTGCTCTCCGGCCTGTCTCCCCCGCACCCCCCCACCCCCCCACCCCCCCACCCCCGGCCTTACGGAATGGAGCCCGGCCCCGGGCCCCCTCACCCACAGGACCCCCTCAACTGCTTCCTCCCACACAGAGGTCGACGGTAGCTAAAGCACGGTGTCTCTGCAGTGTTGCTGCTTGGAGTTAGAACGCTTGCGGTTAGACTTCCATGCAAAAGCGGGGCCGCAGTGCTCGCTTCCTGCAACAAGCGGGGAGTCGCGTGCTGCCTTCTGCCGGGGCCTGCGTCTCACACGGAACGCGGTTTGGGCCTCCCTTGCCGGGCGCTCACGCGTGCACCCAGCACAACGCTTCCAGCCTCCGGCCTGGCTCTTGTAGCCGAAGCGGGAATTCTCTACAGGGTGGTTCCTTTGAGTTAGGGGGGTTGGCTTGAGGCCTGCGGGCGCGCCCGGGGCCAGGGGAGTAGCCTCAGAAAGGAGAGGTGAGTGGAGAGCTGCCTTGCGCACCGGCCCCTTTCTCGCTCCATTTCACGCAGGGGACCCTGTCCCCCGTCTCTCCAACACGAGCACTGTAAAATGCCTCTGGCTTCAGGAACGGCCCTGTCAACTAGAGCGCAGTCCTTCTATAGCATTCACCCTTGCTCTTAGCAGCCTGGGAACCAGGCATCCAGGCACACAGGGTGCAGCAGGGCTCAGCTCCTAAAACAAGGCGTGAGTCGACAGCAGCCTTCCTGACAGGCCTGCTTCTCAGTCCGAGTCACGTTTAGGTTCCATTTCTCATGCTTTCACAAAAGCACCCCATAGGTGACGTCCCGGCTCAGGAAGGGCCGTCTGTGCTGAGGCCCGCGTTCTCTCCAGGTTCGTTCCTCGGCGTTGGCTGGATGGCACTTAGCACTCCACGCACACACGGGAGAGCCGATCGAGTTTCCCGAAACAAGAGTGGAGGCGACAGGGTGCCCTCTGCCCATGCTGATTTCTCCCCCGGAACCCAGCTGGGACTCCCTCCCCAGGCTTGCACTCCAGCAGAGGGGAAAATGGCCGCCACCCTGTGGCGAGGCGAAGGAGCTGAAGCGGGGCTTCTTTAGCGGCTTCTCCCTGCCAAACCAGTGTGGAGCACTTAGCATTCCTGTGCACACCTGGAGCGGTAGTGTTAGCTCCAGGTGACAGCAGCTGAGTGGAGAGGTGCCTTCCCGGCCCGGGCTGCTTCTCCCTCGGTGGCGGCACGGGAGGAGCCCGTTCCCCAGGCGCTCACCCACGGTAGCCGGGAAACTGCTCCCTCCCCCTCAGAGCGGTGGATGGTAGCGAAAGCACGGTTTCCGTACACTGTTGTTTCTTGGAGGTAGAGCGCAGGCGATCAGGCTTCCATGCGAAAGCGGGGCCTCGGTGCTAGCTTCATGAAACAAGTGGGGGAGTCGGGGGCTGCCTTGTGCAGCAGCCGGCGGCTCCCTCGGCGTTAGGTTTGGGACTCCCTTGCAGTGCTCCAACGCACGCACGCAACAAAATGCCTCCACCCTCGGGAGCGGCTGTTTTAGCTGGGGCACGCGTCCTCTACCGAGGTTTCCCTTCGAGTGGGGTGGCTGTCCTTCAGCCTGCACGCACCCCCCGGGGCAACGGTACCAGCCCCAGAGGCCTGGTGTGAGGGGAGAGCTCCCTGCTCTCCGGCCTGTCTCCCCCGCACCCCCCCACCCCCCCACCCCCCCACCCCCGGCCTTACGGAATGGAGCCCGGCCCCGGGCCCCCTCACCCACAGGACCCCCTCAACTGCTTCCTCCCACACAGAGGTCGACGGTAGCTAAAGCACGGTGTCTCTGCAGTGTTGCTGCTTGGAGTTAGAACGCTTGCGGTTAGACTTCCATGCAAAAGCGGGGCCGCAGTGCTCGCTTCCTGCAACAAGCGGGGAGTCGCGTGCTGCCTTCTGCCGGGGCCTGCGTCTCACACGGAACGCGGTTTGGGCCTCCCTTGCCGGGCGCTCACGCGTGCACCCAGCACAACGCTTCCAGCCTCCGGCCTGGCTCTTGTAGCCGAAGCGGGAATTCTCTACAGGGTGGTTCCTTTGAGTTAGGGGGGTTGGCTTGAGGCCTGCGGGCGCGCCCGGGGCCAGGGGAGTAGCCTCAGAAAGGAGAGGTGAGTGGAGAGCTGCCTTGCGCACCGGCCCCTTTCTCGCTCCATTTCACGCAGGGGACCCTGTCCCCCGTCTCTCCAACACGAGCACTGTAAAATGCCTCTGGCTTCAGGAACGGCCCTGTCAACTAGAGCGCAGTCCTTCTATAGCATTCACCCTTGCTCTTAGCAGCCTGGGAACCAGGCATCCAGGCACACAGGGTGCAGCAGGGCTCAGCTCCTAAAACAAGGCGTGAGTCGACAGCAGCCTTCCTGACAGGCCTGCTTCTCAGTCCGAGTCACGTTTAGGTTCCATTTCTCATGCTTTCACAAAAGCACCCCATAGGTGACGTCCCGGCTCAGGAAGGGCCGTCTGTGCTGAGGCCCGCGTTCTCTCCAGGTTCGTTCCTCGGCGTTGGCTGGATGGCACTTAGCACTCCACGCACACACGGGAGAGCCGATCGAGTTTCCCGAAACAAGAGTGGAGGCGACAGGGTGCCCTCTGCCCATGCTGATTTCTCCCCCGGAACCCAGCTGGGACTCCCTCCCCAGGCTTGCACTCCAGCAGAGGGGAAAATGGCCGCCACCCTGTGGCGAGGCGAAGGAGCTGAAGCGGGGCTTCTTTAGCGGCTTCTCCCTGCCAAACCAGTGTGGAGCACTTAGCATTCCTGTGCACACCTGGAGCGGTAGTGTTAGCTCCAGGTGACAGCAGCTGAGTGGAGAGGTGCCTTCCCGGCCCGGGCTGCTTCTCCCTCGGTGGCGGCACGGGAGGAGCCCGTTCCCCAGGCGCTCACCCACGGTAGCCGGGAAACTGCTCCCTCCCCCTCAGAGCGGTGGATGGTAGCGAAAGCACGGTTTCCGTACACTGTTGTTTCTTGGAGGTAGAGCGCAGGCGATCAGGCTTCCATGCGAAAGCGGGGCCTCGGTGCTAGCTTCATGAAACAAGTGGGGGAGTCGGGGGCTGCCTTGTGCAGCAGCCGGCGGCTCCCTCGGCGTTAGGTTTGGGACTCCCTTGCAGTGCTCCAACGCACGCACGCAACAAAATGCCTCCACCCTCGGGAGCGGCTGTTTTAGCTGGGGCACGCGTCCTCTACCGAGGTTTCCCTTCGAGTGGGGTGGCTGTCCTTCAGCCTGCACGCACCCCCCGGGGCAACGGTACCAGCCCCAGAGGCCTGGTGTGAGGGGAGAGCTCCCTGCTCTCCGGCCTGTCTCCCCCGCACCCCCCCACCCCCCCACCCCCCCACCCCCGGCCTTACGGAATGGAGCCCGGCCCCGGGCCCCCTCACCCACAGGACCCCCTCAACTGCTTCCTCCCACACAGAGGTCGACGGTAGCTAAAGCACGGTGTCTCTGCAGTGTTGCTGCTTGGAGTTAGAACGCTTGCGGTTAGACTTCCATGCAAAAGCGGGGCCGCAGTGCTCGCTTCCTGCAACAAGCGGGGAGTCGCGTGCTGCCTTCTGCCGGGGCCTGCGTCTCACACGGAACGCGGTTTGGGCCTCCCTTGCCGGGCGCTCACGCGTGCACCCAGCACAACGCTTCCAGCCTCCGGCCTGGCTCTTGTAGCCGAAGCGGGAATTCTCTACAGGGTGGTTCCTTTGAGTTAGGGGGGTTGGCTTGAGGCCTGCGGGCGCGCCCGGGGCCAGGGGAGTAGCCTCAGAAAGGAGAGGTGAGTGGAGAGCTGCCTTGCGCACCGGCCCCTTTCTCGCTCCATTTCACGCAGGGGACCCTGTCCCCCGTCTCTCCAACACGAGCACTGTAAAATGCCTCTGGCTTCAGGAACGGCCCTGTCAACTAGAGCGCAGTCCTTCTATAGCATTCACCCTTGCTCTTAGCAGCCTGGGAACTAGGCATCCAGGCACACAGGGTGCAGCAGGGCTCAGCTCCTAAAACAAGGCGTGAGTCGACAGCAGCCTTCCTGACAGGCCTGCTTCTCAGTCCGAGTCACGTTTAGGTTCCATTTCTCATGCTTTCACAAAAGCACCCCATAGGTGACGTCCCGGCTCAGGAAGGGCCGTCTGTGCTGAGGCCCGCGTTCTCTCCAGGTTCGTTCCTCGGCGTTGGCTGGATGGCACTTAGCACTCCACGCACACACGGGAGAGCCGATCGAGTTTCCCGAAACAAGAGTGGAGGCGACAGGGTGCCCTCTGCCCATGCTGATTTCTCCCCCGGAACCCAGCTGGGACTCCCTCCCCAGGCTTGCACTCCAGCAGAGGGGAAAATGGCCGCCACCCTGTGGCGAGGCGAAGGAGCTGAAGCGGGGCTTCTTTAGCGGCTTCTCCCTGCCAAACCAGTGTGGAGCACTTAGCATTCCTGTGCACACCTGGAGCGGTAGTGTTAGCTCCAGGTGACAGCAGCTGAGTGGAGAGGTGCCTTCCCGGCCCGGGCTGCTTCTCCCTCGGTGGCGGCACGGGAGGAGCCCGTTCCCCAGGCGCTCACCCACGGTAGCCGGGAAACTGCTCCCTCCCCCTCAGAGCGGTGGATGGTAGCGAAAGCACGGTTTCCGTACACTGTTGTTTCTTGGAGGTAGAGCGCAGGCGATCAGGCTTCCATGCGAAAGCGGGGCCTCGGTGCTAGCTTCATGAAACAAGTGGGGGAGTCGGGGGCTGCCTTGTGCAGCAGCCGGCGGCTCCCTCGGCGTTAGGTTTGGGACTCCCTTGCAGTGCTCCAACGCACGCACGCAACAAAATGCCTCCACCCTCGGGAGCGGCTGTTTTAGCTGGGGCACGCGTCCTCTACCGAGGTTTCCCTTCGAGTGGGGTGGCTGTCCTTCAGCCTGCACGCACCCCCCGGGGCAACGGTACCAGCCCCAGAGGCCTGGTGTGAGGGGAGAGCTCCCTGCTCTCCGGCCTGTCTCCCCCGCACCCCCCCACCCCCCCACCCCCCCACCCCCGGCCTTACGGAATGGAGCCCGGCCCCGGGCCCCCTCACCCACAGGACCCCCTCAACTGCTTCCTCCCACACAGAGGTCGACGGTAGCTAAAGCACGGTGTCTCTGCAGTGTTGCTGCTTGGAGTTAGAACGCTTGCGGTTAGACTTCCATGCAAAAGCGGGGCCGCAGTGCTCGCTTCCTGCAACAAGCGGGGAGTCGCGTGCTGCCTTCTGCCGGGGCCTGCGTCTCACACGGAACGCGGTTTGGGCCTCCCTTGCCGGGCGCTCACGCGTGCACCCAGCACAACGCTTCCAGCCTCCGGCCTGGCTCTTGTAGCCGAAGCGGGAATTCTCTACAGGGTGGTTCCTTTGAGTTAGGGGGGTTGGCTTGAGGCCTGCGGGCGCGCCCGGGGCCAGGGGAGTAGCCTCAGAAAGGAGAGGTGAGTGGAGAGCTGCCTTGCGCACCGGCCCCTTTCTCGCTCCATTTCACGCAGGGGACCCTGTCCCCCGTCTCTCCAACACGAGCACTGTAAAATGCCTCTGGCTTCAGGAACGGCCCTGTCAACTAGAGCGCAGTCCTTCTATAGCATTCACCCTTGCTCTTAGCAGCCTGGGAACTAGGCATCCAGGCACACAGGGTGCAGCAGGGCTCAGCTCCTAAAACAAGGCGTGAGTCGACAGCAGCCTTCCTGACAGGCCTGCTTCTCAGTCCGAGTCACGTTTAGGTTCCATTTCTCATGCTTTCACAAAAGCACCCCATAGGTGACGTCCCGGCTCAGGAAGGGCCGTCTGTGCTGAGGCCCGCGTTCTCTCCAGGTTCGTTCCTCGGCGTTGGCTGGATGGCACTTAGCACTCCACGCACACACGGGAGAGCCGATCGAGTTTCCCGAAACAAGAGTGGAGGCGACAGGGTGCCCTCTGCCCATGCTGATTTCTCCCCCGGAACCCAGCTGGGACTCCCTCCCCAGGCTTGCACTCCAGCAGAGGGGAAAATGGCCGCCACCCTGTGGCGAGGCGAAGGAGCTGAAGCGGGGCTTCTTTAGCGGCTTCTCCCTGCCAAACCAGTGTGGAGCACTTAGCATTCCTGTGCACACCTGGAGCGGTAGTGTTAGCTCCAGGTGACAGCAGCTGAGTGGAGAGGTGCCTTCCCGGCCCGGGCTGCTTCTCCCTCGGTGGCGGCACGGGAGGAGCCCGTTCCCCAGGCGCTCACCCACGGTAGCCGGGAAACTGCTCCCTCCCCCTCAGAGCGGTGGATGGTAGCGAAAGCACGGTTTCCGTACACTGTTGTTTCTTGGAGGTAGAGCGCAGGCGATCAGGCTTCCATGCGAAAGCGGGGCCTCGGTGCTAGCTTCATGAAACAAGTGGGGGAGTCGGGGGCTGCCTTGTGCAGCAGCCGGCGGCTCCCTCGGCGTTAGGTTTGGGACTCCCTTGCAGTGCTCCAACGCACGCACCCAACAAAATGCCTCCACCCTCGGGAGCGGCTGTTTTAGCTGGGGCACGCGTCCTCTACCGAGGTTTCCCTTCGAGTGGGGTGGCTGTCCTTCAGCCTGCACGCACCCCCCGGGGCAACGGTACCAGCCCCAGAGGCCTGGTGTGAGGGGAGAGCTCCCTGCTCTCCGGCCTGTCTCCCCCGCACCCCCCCACCCCCCCACCCCCCCACCCCCGGCCTTACGGAATGGAGCCCGGCCCCGGGCCCCCTCACCCACAGGACCCCCTCAACTGCTTCCTCCCACACAGAGGTCGACGGTAGCTAAAGCACGGTGTCTCTGCAGTGTTGCTGCTTGGAGTTAGAACGCTTGCGGTTAGACTTCCATGCAAAAGCGGGGCCGCAGTGCTCGCTTCCTGCAACAAGCGGGGAGTCGCGTGCTGCCTTCTGCCGGGGCCTGCGTCTCACACGGAACGCGGTTTGGGCCTCCCTTGCCGGGCGCTCACGCGTGCACCCAGCACAACGCTTCCAGCCTCCGGCCTGGCTCTTGTAGCCGAAGCGGGAATTCTCTACAGGGTGGTTCCTTTGAGTTAGGGGGGTTGGCTTGAGGCCTGCGGGCGCGCCCGGGGCCAGGGGAGTAGCCTCAGAAAGGAGAGGTGAGTGGAGAGCTGCCTTGCGCACCGGCCCCTTTCTCGCTCCATTTCACGCAGGGGACCCTGTCCCCCGTCTCTCCAACACGAGCACTGTAAAATGCCTCTGGCTTCAGGAACGGCCCTGTCAACTAGAGCGCAGTCCTTCTATAGCATTCACCCTTGCTCTTAGCAGCCTGGGAACTAGGCATCCAGGCACACAGGGTGCAGCAGGGCTCAGCTCCTAAAACAAGGCGTGAGTCGACAGCAGCCTTCCTGACAGGCCTGCTTCTCAGTCCGAGTCACGTTTAGGTTCCATTTCTCATGCTTTCACAAAAGCACCCCATAGGTGACGTCCCGGCTCAGGAAGGGCCGTCTGTGCTGAGGCCCGCGTTCTCTCCAGGTTCGTTCCTCGGCGTTGGCTGGATGGCACTTAGCACTCCACGCACACACGGGAGAGCCGATCGAGTTTCCCGAAACAAGAGTGGAGGCGACAGGGTGCCCTCTGCCCATGCTGATTTCTCCCCCGGAACCCAGCTGGGACTCCCTCCCCAGGCTTGCACTCCAGCAGAGGGGAAAATGGCCGCCACCCTGTGGCGAGGCGAAGGAGCTGAAGCGGGGCTTCTTTAGCGGCTTCTCCCTGCCAAACCAGTGTGGAGCACTTAGCATTCCTGTGCACACCTGGAGCGGTAGTGTTAGCTCCAGGTGACAGCAGCTGAGTGGAGAGGTGCCTTCCCGGCCCGGGCTGCTTCTCCCTCGGTGGCGGCACGGGAGGAGCCCGTTCCCCAGGCGCTCACCCACGGTAGCCGGGAAACTGCTCCCTCCCCCTCAGAGCGGTGGATGGTAGCGAAAGCACGGTTTCCGTACACTGTTGTTTCTTGGAGGTAGAGCGCAGGCGATCAGGCTTCCATGCGAAAGCGGGGCCTCGGTGCTAGCTTCATGAAACAAGTGGGGGAGTCGGGGGCTGCCTTGTGCAGCAGCCGGCGGCTCCCTCGGCGTTAGGTTTGGGACTCCCTTGCAGTGCTCCAACGCACGCACGCAACAAAATGCCTCCACCCTCGGGAGCGGCTGTTTTAGCTGGGGCACGCGTCCTCTACCGAGGTTTCCCTTCGAGTGGGGTGGCTGTCCTTCAGCCTGCACGCACCCCCCGGGGCAACGGTACCAGCCCCAGAGGCCTGGTGTGAGGGGAGAGCTCCCTGCTCTCCGGCCTGTCTCCCCCGCACCCCCCCACCCCCCCACCCCCCCACCCCCGGCCTTACGGAATGGAGCCCGGCCCCGGGCCCCCTCACCCACAGGACCCCCTCAACTGCTTCCTCCCACACAGAGGTCGACGGTAGCTAAAGCACGGTGTCTCTGCAGTGTTGCTGCTTGGAGTTAGAACGCTTGCGGTTAGACTTCCATGCAAAAGCGGGGCCGCAGTGCTCGCTTCCTGCAACAAGCGGGGAGTCGCGTGCTGCCTTCTGCCGGGGCCTGCGTCTCACACGGAACGCGGTTTGGGCCTCCCTTGCCGGGCGCTCACGCGTGCACCCAGCACAACGCTTCCAGCCTCCGGCCTGGCTCTTGTAGCCGAAGCGGGAATTCTCTACAGGGTGGTTCCTTTGAGTTAGGGGGGTTGGCTTGAGGCCTGCGGGCGCGCCCGGGGCCAGGGGAGTAGCCTCAGAAAGGAGAGGTGAGTGGAGAGCTGCCTTGCGCACCGGCCCCTTTCTCGCTCCATTTCACGCAGGGGACCCTGTCCCCCGTCTCTCCAACACGAGCACTGTAAAATGCCTCTGGCTTCAGGAACGGCCCTGTCAACTAGAGCGCAGTCCTTCTATAGCATTCACCCTTGCTCTTAGCAGCCTGGGAACTAGGCATCCAGGCACACAGGGTGCAGCAGGGCTCAGCTCCTAAAACAAGGCGTGAGTCGACAGCAGCCTTCCTGACAGGCCTGCTTCTCAGTCCGAGTCACGTTTAGGTTCCATTTCTCATGCTTTCACAAAAGCACCCCATAGGTGACGTCCCGGCTCAGGAAGGGCCGTCTGTGCTGAGGCCCGCGTTCTCTCCAGGTTCGTTCCTCGGCGTTGGCTGGATGGCACTTAGCACTCCACGCACACACGGGAGAGCCGATCGAGTTTCCCGAAACAAGAGTGGAGGCGACAGGGTGCCCTCTGCCCATGCTGATTTCTCCCCCGGAACCCAGCTGGGACTCCCTCCCCAGGCTTGCACTCCAGCAGAGGGGAAAATGGCCGCCACCCTGTGGCGAGGCGAAGGAGCTGAAGCGGGGCTTCTTTAGCGGCTTCTCCCTGCCAAACCAGTGTGGAGCACTTAGCATTCCTGTGCACACCTGGAGCGGTAGTGTTAGCTCCAGGTGACAGCAGCTGAGTGGAGAGGTGCCTTCCCGGCCCGGGCTGCTTCTCCCTCGGTGGCGGCACGGGAGGAGCCCGTTCCCCAGGCGCTCACCCACGGTAGCCGGGAAACTGCTCCCTCCCCCTCAGAGCGGTGGATGGTAGCGAAAGCACGGTTTCCGTACACTGTTGTTTCTTGGAGGTAGAGCGCAGGCGATCAGGCTTCCATGCGAAAGCGGGGCCTCGGTGCTAGCTTCATGAAACAAGTGGGGGAGTCGGGGGCTGCCTTGTGCAGCAGCCGGCGGCTCCCTCGGCGTTAGGTTTGGGACTCCCTTGCAGTGCTCCAACGCACGCACCCAACAAAATGCCTCCACCCTCGGGAGCGGCTGTTTTAGCTGGGGCACGCGTCCTCTACCGAGGTTTCCCTTCGAGTGGGGTGGCTGTCCTTCAGCCTGCACGCACCCCCCGGGGCAACGGTACCAGCCCCAGAGGCCTGGTGTGAGGGGAGAGCTCCCTGCTCTCCGGCCTGTCTCCCCCGCACCCCCCCACCCCCCCCACCCCCCCACCCCCGGCCTTACGGAATGGAGCCCGGCCCCGGGCCCCCTCACCCACAGGACCCCCTCAACTGCTTCCTCCCACACAGAGGTCGACGGTAGCTAAAGCACGGTGTCTCTGCAGTGTTGCTGCTTGGAGTTAGAACGCTTGCGGTTAGACTTCCATGCAAAAGCGGGGCCGCAGTGCTCGCTTCCTGCAACAAGCGGGGAGTCGCGTGCTGCCTTCTGCCGGGGCCTGCGTCTCACACGGAACGCGGTTTGGGCCTCCCTTGCCGGGCGCTCACGCGTGCACCCAGCACAACGCTTCCAGCCTCCGGCCTGGCTCTTGTAGCCGAAGCGGGAATTCTCTACAGGGTGGTTCCTTTGAGTTAGGGGGGTTGGCTTGAGGCCTGCGGGCGCGCCCGGGGCCAGGGGAGTAGCCTCAGAAAGGAGAGGTGAGTGGAGAGCTGCCTTGCGCACCGGCCCCTTTCTCGCTCCATTTCACGCAGGGGACCCTGTCCCCCGTCTCTCCAACACGAGCACTGTAAAATGCCTCTGGCTTCAGGAACGGCCCTGTCAACTAGAGCGCAGTCCTTCTATAGCATTCACCCTTGCTCTTAGCAGCCTGGGAACTAGGCATCCAGGCACACAGGGTGCAGCAGGGCTCAGCTCCTAAAACAAGGCGTGAGTCGACAGCAGCCTTCCTGACAGGCCTGCTTCTCAGTCCGAGTCACGTTTAGGTTCCATTTCTCATGCTTTCACAAAAGCACCCCATAGGTGACGTCCCGGCTCAGGAAGGGCCGTCTGTGCTGAGGCCCGCGTTCTCTCCAGGTTCGTTCCTCGGCGTTGGCTGGATGGCACTTAGCACTCCACGCACACACGGGAGAGCCGATCGAGTTTCCCGAAACAAGAGTGGAGGCGACAGGGTGCCCTCTGCCCATGCTGATTTCTCCCCCGGAACCCAGCTGGGACTCCCTCCCCAGGCTTGCACTCCAGCAGAGGGGAAAATGGCCGCCACCCTGTGGCGAGGCGAAGGAGCTGAAGCGGGGCTTCTTTAGCGGCTTCTCCCTGCCAAACCAGTGTGGAGCACTTAGCATTCCTGTGCACACCTGGAGCGGTAGTGTTAGCTCCAGGTGACAGCAGCTGAGTGGAGAGGTGCCTTCCCGGCCCGGGCTGCTTCTCCCTCGGTGGCGGCACGGGAGGAGCCCGTTCCCCAGGCGCTCACCCACGGTAGCCGGGAAACTGCTCCCTCCCCCTCAGAGCGGTGGATGGTAGCGAAAGCACGGTTTCCGTACACTGTTGTTTCTTGGAGGTAGAGCGCAGGCGATCAGGCTTCCATGCGAAAGCGGGGCCTCGGTGCTAGCTTCATGAAACAAGTGGGGGAGTCGGGGGCTGCCTTGTGCAGCAGCCGGCGGCTCCCTCGGCGTTAGGTTTGGGACTCCCTTGCAGTGCTCCAACGCACGCACGCAACAAAATGCCTCCACCCTCGGGAGCGGCTGTTTTAGCTGGGGCACGCGTCCTCTACCGAGGTTTCCCTTCGAGTGGGGTGGCTGTCCTTCAGCCTGCACGCACCCCCCGGGGCAACGGTACCAGCCCCAGAGGCCTGGTGTGAGGGGAGAGCTCCCTGCTCTCCGGCCTGTCTCCCCCGCACCCCCCCACCCCCCCACCCCCCCACCCCCGGCCTTACGGAATGGAGCCCGGCCCCGGGCCCCCTCA
This sequence comes from Mirounga angustirostris, assembly GCF_029215605.1. Taxonomy (NCBI): domain Eukaryota; kingdom Metazoa; phylum Chordata; class Mammalia; order Carnivora; family Phocidae; genus Mirounga; species Mirounga angustirostris. Next base: position 14,220 of record NW_026991802.1, on the reverse strand, counting down.
CCCACAGGACCCCCTCAACTGCTTCCTCCCACACAGAGGTCGACGGTAGCTAAAGCACGGTGTCTCTGCAGTGTTGCTGCTTGGAGTTAGAACGCTTGCGGTTAGACTTCCATGCAAAAGCGGGGCCGCAGTGCTCGCTTCCTGCAACAAGCGGGGAGTCGCGTGCTGCCTTCTGCCGGGGCCTGCGTCTCACACGGAACGCGGTTTGGGCCTCCCTTGCCGGGCGCTCACGCGTGCACCCAGCACAACGCTTCCAGCCTCCGGCCTGGCTCTTGTAGCCGAAGCGGGAATTCTCTACAGGGTGGTTCCTTTGAGTTAGGGGGGTTGGCTTGAGGCCTGCGGGCGCGCCCGGGGCCAGGGGAGTAGCCTCAGAAAGGAGAGGTGAGTGGAGAGCTGCCTTGCGCACCGGCCCCTTTCTCGCTCCATTTCACGCAGGGGACCCTGTCCCCCGTCTCTCCAACACGAGCACTGTAAAATGCCTCTGGCTTCAGGAACGGCCCTGTCAACTAGAGCGCAGTCCTTCTATAGCATTCACCCTTGCTCTTAGCAGCCTGGGAACTAGGCATCCAGGCACACAGGGTGCAGCAGGGCTCAGCTCCTAAAACAAGGCGTGAGTCGACAGCAGCCTTCCTGACAGGCCTGCTTCTCAGTCCGAGTCACGTTTAGGTTCCATTTCTCATGCTTTCACAAAAGCACCCCATAGGTGACGTCCCGGCTCAGGAAGGGCCGTCTGTGCTGAGGCCCGCGTTCTCTCCAGGTTCGTTCCTCGGCGTTGGCTGGATGGCACTTAGCACTCCACGCACACACGGGAGAGCCGATCGAGTTTCCCGAAACAAGAGTGGAGGCGACAGGGTGCCCTCTGCCCATGCTGATTTCTCCCCCGGAACCCAGCTGGGACTCCCTCCCCAGGCTTGCACTCCAGCAGAGGGGAAAATGGCCGCCACCCTGTGGCGAGGCGAAGGAGCTGAAGCGGGGCTTCTTTAGCGGCTTCTCCCTGCCAAACCAGTGTGGAGCACTTAGCATTCCTGTGCACACCTGGAGCGGTAGTGTTAGCTCCAGGTGACAGCAGCTGAGTGGAGAGGTGCCTTCCCGGCCCGGGCTGCTTCTCCCTCGGTGGCGGCACGGGAGGAGCCCGTTCCCCAGGCGCTCACCCACGGTAGCCGGGAAACTGCTCCCTCCCCCTCAGAGCGGTGGATGGTAGCGAAAGCACGGTTTCCGTACACTGTTGTTTCTTGGAGGTAGAGCGCAGGCGATCAGGCTTCCATGCGAAAGCGGGGCCTCGGTGCTAGCTTCATGAAACAAGTGGGGGAGTCGGGGGCTGCCTTGTGCAGCAGCCGGCGGCTCCCTCGGCGTTAGGTTTGGGACTCCCTTGCAGTGCTCCAACGCACGCACCCAACAAAATGCCTCCACCCTCGGGAGCGGCTGTTTTAGCTGGGGCACGCGTCCTCTACCGAGGTTTCCCTTCGAGTGGGGTGGCTGTCCTTCAGCCTGCACGCACCCCCCGGGGCAACGGTACCAGCCCCAGAGGCCTGGTGTGAGGGGAGAGCTCCCTGCTCTCCGGCCTGTCTCCCCCGCACCCCCCCACCCCCCCACCCCCCCACCCCCGGCCTTACGGAATGGAGCCCGGCCCCGGGCCCCCTCACCCACAGGACCCCCTCAACTGCTTCCTCCCACACAGAGGTCGACGGTAGCTAAAGCACGGTGTCTCTGCAGTGTTGCTGCTTGGAGTTAGAACGCTTGCGGTTAGACTTCCATGCAAAAGCGGGGCCGCAGTGCTCGCTTCCTGCAACAAGCGGGGAGTCGCGTGCTGCCTTCTGCCGGGGCCTGCGTCTCACACGGAACGCGGTTTGGGCCTCCCTTGCCGGGCGCTCACGCGTGCACCCAGCACAACGCTTCCAGCCTCCGGCCTGGCTCTTGTAGCCGAAGCGGGAATTCTCTACAGGGTGGTTCCTTTGAGTTAGGGGGGTTGGCTTGAGGCCTGCGGGCGCGCCCGGGGCCAGGGGAGTAGCCTCAGAAAGGAGAGGTGAGTGGAGAGCTGCCTTGCGCACCGGCCCCTTTCTCGCTCCATTTCACGCAGGGGACCCTGTCCCCCGTCTCTCCAACACGAGCACTGTAAAATGCCTCTGGCTTCAGGAACGGCCCTGTCAACTAGAGCGCAGTCCTTCTATAGCATTCACCCTTGCTCTTAGCAGCCTGGGAACTAGGCATCCAGGCACACAGGGTGCAGCAGGGCTCAGCTCCTAAAACAAGGCGTGAGTCGACAGCAGCCTTCCTGACAGGCCTGCTTCTCAGTCCGAGTCACGTTTAGGTTCCATTTCTCATGCTTTCACAAAAGCACCCCATAGGTGACGTCCCGGCTCAGGAAGGGCCGTCTGTGCTGAGGCCCGCGTTCTCTCCAGGTTCGTTCCTCGGCGTTGGCTGGATGGCACTTAGCACTCCACGCACACACGGGAGAGCCGATCGAGTTTCCCGAAACAAGAGTGGAGGCGACAGGGTGCCCTCTGCCCATGCTGATTTCTCCCCCGGAACCCAGCTGGGACTCCCTCCCCAGGCTTGCACTCCAGCAGAGGGGAAAATGGCCGCCACCCTGTGGCGAGGCGAAGGAGCTGAAGCGGGGCTTCTTTAGCGGCTTCTCCCTGCCAAACCAGTGTGGAGCACTTAGCATTCCTGTGCACACCTGGAGCGGTAGTGTTAGCTCCAGGTGACAGCAGCTGAGTGGAGAGGTGCCTTCCCGGCCCGGGCTGCTTCTCCCTCGGTGGCGGCACGGGAGGAGCCCGTTCCCCAGGCGCTCACCCACGGTAGCCGGGAAACTGCTCCCTCCCCCTCAGAGCGGTGGATGGTAGCGAAAGCACGGTTTCCGTACACTGTTGTTTCTTGGAGGTAGAGCGCAGGCGATCAGGCTTCCATGCGAAAGCGGGGCCTCGGTGCTAGCTTCATGAAACAAGTGGGGGAGTCGGGGGCTGCCTTGTGCAGCAGCCGGCGGCTCCCTCGGCGTTAGGTTTGGGACTCCCTTGCAGTGCTCCAACGCACGCACGCAACAAAATGCCTCCACCCTCGGGAGCGGCTGTTTTAGCTGGGGCACGCGTCCTCTACCGAGGTTTCCCTTCGAGTGGGGTGGCTGTCCTTCAGCCTGCACGCACCCCCCGGGGCAACGGTACCAGCCCCAGAGGCCTGGTGTGAGGGGAGAGCTCCCTGCTCTCCGGCCTGTCTCCCCCGCACCCCCCCACCCCCCCACCCCCCCACCCCCGGCCTTACGGAATGGAGCCCAGCCCCGGGCCCCCTCACCCACAGGACCCCCTCAACTGCTTCCTCCCACACAGAGGTCGACGGTAGCTAAAGCACGGTGTCTCTGCAGTGTTGCTGCTTGGAGTTAGAACGCTTGCGGTTAGACTTCCATGCAAAAGCGGGGCCGCAGTGCTCGCTTCCTGCAACAAGCGGGGAGTCGCGTGCTGCCTTCTGCCGGGGCCTGCGTCTCACACGGAACGCGGTTTGGGCCTCCCTTGCCGGGCGCTCACGCGTGCACCCAGCACAACGCTTCCAGCCTCCGGCCTGGCTCTTGTAGCCGAAGCGGGAATTCTCTACAGGGTGGTTCCTTTGAGTTAGGGGGGTTGGCTTGAGGCCTGCGGGCGCGCCCGGGGCCAGGGGAGTAGCCTCAGAAAGGAGAGGTGAGTGGAGAGCTGCCTTGCGCACCGGCCCCTTTCTCGCTCCATTTCACGCAGGGGACCCTGTCCCCCGTCTCTCCAACACGAGCACTGTAAAATGCCTCTGGCTTCAGGAACGGCCCTGTCAACTAGAGCGCAGTCCTTCTATAGCATTCACCCTTGCTCTTAGCAGCCTGGGAACTAGGCATCCAGGCACACAGGGTGCAGCAGGGCTCAGCTCCTAAAACAAGGCGTGAGTCGACAGCAGCCTTCCTGACAGGCCTGCTTCTCAGTCCGAGTCACGTTTAGGTTCCATTTCTCATGCTTTCACAAAAGCACCCCATAGGTGACGTCCCGGCTCAGGAAGGGCCGTCTGTGCTGAGGCCCGCGTTCTCTCCAGGTTCGTTCCTCGGCGTTGGCTGGATGGCACTTAGCACTCCACGCACACACGGGAGAGCCGATCGAGTTTCCCGAAACAAGAGTGGAGGCGACAGGGTGCCCTCTGCCCATGCTGATTTCTCCCCCGGAACCCAGCTGGGACTCCCTCCCCAGGCTTGCACTCCAGCAGAGGGGAAAATGGCCGCCACCCTGTGGCGAGGCGAAGGAGCTGAAGCGGGGCTTCTTTAGCGGCTTCTCCCTGCCAAACCAGTGTGGAGCACTTAGCATTCCTGTGCACACCTGGAGCGGTAGTGTTAGCTCCAGGTGACAGCAGCTGAGTGGAGAGGTGCCTTCCCGGCCCGGGCTGCTTCTCCCTCGGTGGCGGCACGGGAGGAGCCCGTTCCCCAGGCGCTCACCCACGGTAGCCGGGAAACTGCTCCCTCCCCCTCAGAGCGGTGGATGGTAGCGAAAGCACGGTTTCCCTACACTGTTGTTTCTTGGAGGTAGAGCGCAGGCGATCAGGCTTCCATGCGAAAGCGGGGCCTCGGTGCTAGCTTCATGAAACAAGTGGGGGAGTCGGGGGCTGCCTTGTGCAGCAGCCGGCGGCTCCCTCGGCGTTAGGTTTGGGACTCCCTTGCAGTGCTCCAACGCACGCACCCAACAAAATGCCTCCACCCTCGGGAGCGGCTGTTTTAGCTGGGGCACGCGTCCTCTACCGAGGTTTCCCTTCGAGTGGGGTGGCTGTCCTTCAGCCTGCACGCACCCCCCGGGGCAACGGTACCAGCCCCAGAGGCCTGGTGTGAGGGGAGAGCTCCCTGCTCTCCGGCCTGTCTCCCCCGCACCCCCCCACCCCCCCACCCCCCCACCCCCGGCCTTACGGAATGGAGCCCGGCCCCGGGCCCCCTCACCCACAGGACCCCCTCAACTGCTTCCTCCCACACAGAGGTCGACGGTAGCTAAAGCACGGTGTCTCTGCAGTGTTGCTGCTTGGAGTTAGAACGCTTGCGGTTAGACTTCCATGCAAAAGCGGGGCCGCAGTGCTCGCTTCCTGCAACAAGCGGGGAGTCGCGTGCTGCCTTCTGCCGGGGCCTGCGTCTCACACGGAACGCGGTTTGGGCCTCCCTTGCCGGGCGCTCACGCGTGCACCCAGCACAACGCTTCCAGCCTCCGGCCTGGCTCTTGTAGCCGAAGCGGGAATTCTCTACAGGGTGGTTCCTTTGAGTTAGGGGGGTTGGCTTGAGGCCTGCGGGCGCGCCCGGGGCCAGGGGAGTAGCCTCAGAAAGGAGAGGTGAGTGGAGAGCTGCCTTGCGCACCGGCCCCTTTCTCGCTCCATTTCACGCAGGGGACCCTGTCCCCCGTCTCTCCAACACGAGCACTGTAAAATGCCTCTGGCTTCAGGAACGGCCCTGTCAACTAGAGCGCAGTCCTTCTATAGCATTCACCCTTGCTCTTAGCAGCCTGGGAACTAGGCATCCAGGCACACAGGGTGCAGCAGGGCTCAGCTCCTAAAACAAGGCGTGAGTCGACAGCAGCCTTCCTGACAGGCCTGCTTCTCAGTCCGAGTCACGTTTAGGTTCCATTTCTCATGCTTTCACAAAAGCACCCCATAGGTGACGTCCCGGCTCAGGAAGGGCCGTCTGTGCTGAGGCCCGCGTTCTCTCCAGGTTCGTTCCTCGGCGTTGGCTGGATGGCACTTAGCACTCCACGCACACACGGGAGAGCCGATCGAGTTTCCCGAAACAAGAGTGGAGGCGACAGGGTGCCCTCTGCCCATGCTGATTTCTCCCCCGGAACCCAGCTGGGACTCCCTCCCCAGGCTTGCACTCCAGCAGAGGGGAAAATGGCCGCCACCCTGTGGCGAGGCGAAGGAGCTGAAGCGGGGCTTCTTTAGCGGCTTCTCCCTGCCAAACCAGTGTGGAGCACTTAGCATTCCTGTGCACACCTGGAGCGGTAGTGTTAGCTCCAGGTGACAGCAGCTGAGTGGAGAGGTGCCTTCCCGGCCCGGGCTGCTTCTCCCTCGGTGGCGGCACGGGAGGAGCCCGTTCCCCAGGCGCTCACCCACGGTAGCCGGGAAACTGCTCCCTCCCCCTCAGAGCGGTGGATGGTAGCGAAAGCACGGTTTCCGTACACTGTTGTTTCTTGGAGGTAGAGCGCAGGCGATCAGGCTTCCATGCGAAAGCGGGGCCTCGGTGCTAGCTTCATGAAACAAGTGGGGGAGTCGGGGGCTGCCTTGTGCAGCAGCCGGCGGCTCCCTCGGCGTTAGGTTTGGGACTCCCTTGCAGTGCTCCAACGCACGCACGCAACAAAATGCCTCCACCCTCGGGAGCGGCTGTTTTAGCTGGGGCACGCGTCCTCTACCGAGGTTTCCCTTCGAGTGGGGTGGCTGTCCTTCAGCCTGCACGCACCCCCCGGGGCAACGGTACCAGCCCCAGAGGCCTGGTGTGAGGGGAGAGCTCCCTGCTCTCCGGCCTGTCTCCCCCGCACCCCCCCACCCCCCCACCCCCCCACCCCCGGCCTTACGGAATGGAGCCCGGCCCCGGGCCCCCTCACCCACAGGACCCCCTCAACTGCTTCCTCCCACACAGAGGTCGACGGTAGCTAAAGCACGGTGTCTCTGCAGTGTTGCTGCTTGGAGTTAGAACGCTTGCGGTTAGACTTCCATGCAAAAGCGGGGCCGCAGTGCTCGCTTCCTGCAACAAGCGGGGAGTCGCGTGCTGCCTTCTGCCGGGGCCTGCGTCTCACACGGAACGCGGTTTGGGCCTCCCTTGCCGGGCGCTCACGCGTGCACCCAGCACAACGCTTCCAGCCTCCGGCCTGGCTCTTGTAGCCGAAGCGGGAATTCTCTACAGGGTGGTTCCTTTGAGTTAGGGGGGTTGGCTTGAGGCCTGCGGGCGCGCCCGGGGCCAGGGGAGTAGCCTCAGAAAGGAGAGGTGAGTGGAGAGCTGCCTTGCGCACCGGCCCCTTTCTCGCTCCATTTCACGCAGGGGACCCTGTCCCCCGTCTCTCCAACACGAGCACTGTAAAATGCCTCTGGCTTCAGGAACGGCCCTGTCAACTAGAGCGCAGTCCTTCTATAGCATTCACCCTTGCTCTTAGCAGCCTGGGAACTAGGCATCCAGGCACACAGGGTGCAGCAGGGCTCAGCTCCTAAAACAAGGCGTGAGTCGACAGCAGCCTTCCTGACAGGCCTGCTTCTCAGTCCGAGTCACGTTTAGGTTCCATTTCTCATGCTTTCACAAAAGCACCCCATAGGTGACGTCCCGGCTCAGGAAGGGCCGTCTGTGCTGAGGCCCGCGTTCTCTCCAGGTTCGTTCCTCGGCGTTGGCTGGATGGCACTTAGCACTCCACGCACACACGGGAGAGCCGATCGAGTTTCCCGAAACAAGAGTGGAGGCGACAGGGTGCCCTCTGCCCATGCTGATTTCTCCCCCGGAACCCAGCTGGGACTCCCTCCCCAGGCTTGCACTCCAGCAGAGGGGAAAATGGCCGCCACCCTGTGGCGAGGCGAAGGAGCTGAAGCGGGGCTTCTTTAGCGGCTTCTCCCTGCCAAACCAGTGTGGAGCACTTAGCATTCCTGTGCACACCTGGAGCGGTAGTGTTAGCTCCAGGTGACAGCAGCTGAGTGGAGAGGTGCCTTCCCGGCCCGGGCTGCTTCTCCCTCGGTGGCGGCACGGGAGGAGCCCGTTCCCCAGGCGCTCACCCACGGTAGCCGGGAAACTGCTCCCTCCCCCTCAGAGCGGTGGATGGTAGCGAAAGCACGGTTTCCGTACACTGTTGTTTCTTGGAGGTAGAGCGCAGGCGATCAGGCTTCCATGCGAAAGCGGGGCCTCGGTGCTAGCTTCATGAAACAAGTGGGGGAGTCGGGGGCTGCCTTGTGCAGCAGCCGGCGGCTCCCTCGGCGTTAGGTTTGGGACTCCCTTGCAGTGCTCCAACGCACGCACCCAACAAAATGCCTCCACCCTCGGGAGCGGCTGTTTTAGCTGGGGCACGCGTCCTCTACCGAGGTTTCCCTTCGAGTGGGGTGGCTGTCCTTCAGCCTGCACGCACCCCCCGGGGCAACGGTACCAGCCCCAGAGGCCTGGTGTGAGGGGAGAGCTCCCTGCTCTCCGGCCTGTCTCCCCCGCACCCCCCCACCCCCCCCACCCCCCCACCCCCGGCCTTACGGAATGGAGCCCGGCCCCGGGCCCCCTCACCCACAGGACCCCCTCAACTGCTTCCTCCCACACAGAGGTCGACGGTAGCTAAAGCACGGTGTCTCTGCAGTGTTGCTGCTTGGAGTTAGAACGCTTGCGGTTAGACTTCCATGCAAAAGCGGGGCCGCAGTGCTCGCTTCCTGCAACAAGCGGGGAGTCGCGTGCTGCCTTCTGCCGGGGCCTGCGTCTCACACGGAACGCGGTTTGGGCCTCCCTTGCCGGGCGCTCACGCGTGCACCCAGCACAACGCTTCCAGCCTCCGGCCTGGCTCTTGTAGCCGAAGCGGGAATTCTCTACAGGGTGGTTCCTTTGAGTTAGGGGGGTTGGCTTGAGGCCTGCGGGCGCGCCCGGGGCCAGGGGAGTAGCCTCAGAAAGGAGAGGTGAGTGGAGAGCTGCCTTGCGCACCGGCCCCTTTCTCGCTCCATTTCACGCAGGGGACCCTGTCCCCCGTCTCTCCAACACGAGCACTGTAAAATGCCTCTGGCTTCAGGAACGGCCCTGTCAACTAGAGCGCAGTCCTTCTATAGCATTCACCCTTGCTCTTAGCAGCCTGGGAACTAGGCATCCAGGCACACAGGGTGCAGCAGGGCTCAGCTCCTAAAACAAGGCGTGAGTCGACAGCAGCCTTCCTGACAGGCCTGCTTCTCAGTCCGAGTCACGTTTAGGTTCCATTTCTCATGCTTTCACAAAAGCACCCCATAGGTGACGTCCCGGCTCAGGAAGGGCCGTCTGTGCTGAGGCCCGCGTTCTCTCCAGGTTCGTTCCTCGGCGTTGGCTGGATGGCACTTAGCACTCCACGCACACACGGGAGAGCCGATCGAGTTTCCCGAAACAAGAGTGGAGGCGACAGGGTGCCCTCTGCCCATGCTGATTTCTCCCCCGGAACCCAGCTGGGACTCCCTCCCCAGGCTTGCACTCCAGCAGAGGGGAAAATGGCCGCCACCCTGTGGCGAGGCGAAGGAGCTGAAGCGGGGCTTCTTTAGCGGCTTCTCCCTGCCAAACCAGTGTGGAGCACTTAGCATTCCTGTGCACACCTGGAGCGGTAGTGTTAGCTCCAGGTGACAGCAGCTGAGTGGAGAGGTGCCTTCCCGGCCCGGGCTGCTTCTCCCTCGGTGGCGGCACGGGAGGAGCCCGTTCCCCAGGCGCTCACCCACGGTAGCCGGGAAACTGCTCCCTCCCCCTCAGAGCGGTGGATGGTAGCGAAAGCACGGTTTCCGTACACTGTTGTTTCTTGGAGGTAGAGCGCAGGCGATCAGGCTTCCATGCGAAAGCGGGGCCTCGGTGCTAGCTTCATGAAACAAGTGGGGGAGTCGGGGGCTGCCTTGTGCAGCAGCCGGCGGCTCCCTCGGCGTTAGGTTTGGGACTCCCTTGCAGTGCTCCAACGCACGCACGCAACAAAATGCCTCCACCCTCGGGAGCGGCTGTTTTAGCTGGGGCACGCGTCCTCTACCGAGGTTTCCCTTCGAGTGGGGTGGCTGTCCTTCAGCCTGCACGCACCCCCCGGGGCAACGGTACCAGCCCCAGAGGCCTGGTGTGAGGGGAGAGCTCCCTGCTCTCCGGCCTGTCTCCCCCGCACCCCCCCACCCCCCCACCCCCCCACCCCCGGCCTTACGGAATGGAGCCCGGCCCCGGGCCCCCTCACCCACAGGACCCCCTCAACTGCTTCCTCCCACACAGAGGTCGACGGTAGCTAAAGCACGGTGTCTCTGCAGTGTTGCTGCTTGGAGTTAGAACGCTTGCGGTTAGACTTCCATGCAAAAGCGGGGCCGCAGTGCTCGCTTCCTGCAACAAGCGGGGAGTCGCGTGCTGCCTTCTGCCGGGGCCTGCGTCTCACACGGAACGCGGTTTGGGCCTCCCTTGCCGGGCGCTCACGCGTGCACCCAGCACAACGCTTCCAGCCTCCGGCCTGGCTCTTGTAGCCGAAGCGGGAATTCTCTACAGGGTGGTTCCTTTGAGTTAGGGGGGTTGGCTTGAGGCCTGCGGGCGCGCCCGGGGCCAGGGGAGTAGCCTCAGAAAGGAGAGGTGAGTGGAGAGCTGCCTTGCGCACCGGCCCCTTTCTCGCTCCATTTCACGCAGGGGACCCTGTCCCCCGTCTCTCCAACACGAGCACTGTAAAATGCCTCTGGCTTCAGGAACGGCCCTGTCAACTAGAGCGCAGTCCTTCTATAGCATTCACCCTTGCTCTTAGCAGCCTGGGAACTAGGCATCCAGGCACACAGGGTGCAGCAGGGCTCAGCTCCTAAAACAAGGCGTGAGTCGACAGCAGCCTTCCTGACAGGCCTGCTTCTCAGTCCGAGTCACGTTTAGGTTCCATTTCTCATGCTTTCACAAAAGCACCCCATAGGTGACGTCCCGGCTCAGGAAGGGCCGTCTGTGCTGAGGCCCGCGTTCTCTCCAGGTTCGTTCCTCGGCGTTGGCTGGATGGCACTTAGCACTCCACGCACACACGGGAGAGCCGATCGAGTTTCCCGAAACAAGAGTGGAGGCGACAGGGTGCCCTCTGCCCATGCTGATTTCTCCCCCGGAACCCAGCTGGGACTCCCTCCCCAGGCTTGCACTCCAGCAGAGGGGAAAATGGCCGCCACCCTGTGGCGAGGCGAAGGAGCTGAAGCGGGGCTTCTTTAGCGGCTTCTCCCTGCCAAACCAGTGTGGAGCACTTAGCATTCCTGTGCACACCTGGAGCGGTAGTGTTAGCTCCAGGTGACAGCAGCTGAGTGGAGAGGTGCCTTCCCGGCCCGGGCTGCTTCTCCCTCGGTGGCGGCACGGGAGGAGCCCGTTCCCCAGGCGCTCACCCACGGTAGCCGGGAAACTGCTCCCTCCCCCTCAGAGCGGTGGATGGTAGCGAAAGCACGGTTTCCGTACACTGTTGTTTCTTGGAGGTAGAGCGCAGGCGATCAGGCTTCCATGCGAAAGCGGGGCCTCGGTGCTAGCTTCATGAAACAAGTGGGGGAGTCGGGGGCTGCCTTGTGCAGCAGCCGGCGGCTCCCTCGGCGTTAGGTTTGGGACTCCCTTGCAGTGCTCCAACGCACGCACCCAACAAAATGCCTCCACCCTCGGGAGCGGCTGTTTTAGCTGGGGCACGCGTCCTCTACCGAGGTTTCCCTTCGAGTGGGGTGGCTGTCCTTCAGCCTGCACGCACCCCCCGGGGCAACGGTACCAGCCCCAGAGGCCTGGTGTGAGGGGAGAGCTCCCTGCTCTCCGGCCTGTCTCCCCCGCACCCCCCCACCCCCCCACCCCCCCACCCCCGGCCTTACGGAATGGAGCCCGGCCCCGGGCCCCCTCACCCACAGGACCCCCTCAACTGCTTCCTCCCACACAGAGGTCGACGGTAGCTAAAGCACGGTGTCTCTGCAGTGTTGCTGCTTGGAGTTAGAACGCTTGCGGTTAGACTTCCATGCAAAAGCGGGGCCGCAGTGCTCGCTTCCTGCAACAAGCGGGGAGTCGCGTGCTGCCTTCTGCCGGGGCCTGCGTCTCACACGGAACGCGGTTTGGGCCTCCCTTGCCGGGCGCTCACGCGTGCACCCAGCACAACGCTTCCAGCCTCCGGCCTGGCTCTTGTAGCCGAAGCGGGAATTCTCTACAGGGTGGTTCCTTTGAGTTAGGGGGGTTGGCTTGAGGCCTGCGGGCGCGCCCGGGGCCAGGGGAGTAGCCTCAGAAAGGAGAGGTGAGTGGAGAGCTGCCTTGCGCACCGGCCCCTTTCTCGCTCCATTTCACGCAGGGGACCCTGTCCCCCGTCTCTCCAACACGAGCACTGTAAAATGCCTCTGGCTTCAGGAACGGCCCTGTCAACTAGAGCGCAGTCCTTCTATAGCATTCACCCTTGCTCTTAGCAGCCTGGGAACTAGGCATCCAGGCACACAGGGTGCAGCAGGGCTCAGCTCCTAAAACAAGGCGTGAGTCGACAGCAGCCTTCCTGACAGGCCTGCTTCTCAGTCCGAGTCACGTTTAGGTTCCATTTCTCATGCTTTCACAAAAGCACCCCATAGGTGACGTCCCGGCTCAGGAAGGGCCGTCTGTGCTGAGGCCCGCGTTCTCTCCAGGTTCGTTCCTCGGCGTTGGCTGGATGGCACTTAGCACTCCACGCACACACGGGAGAGCCGATCGAGTTTCCCGAAACAAGAGTGGAGGCGACAGGGTGCCCTCTGCCCATGCTGATTTCTCCCCCGGAACCCAGCTGGGACTCCCTCCCCAGGCTTGCACTCCAGCAGAGGGGAAAATGGCCGCCACCCTGTGGCGAGGCGAAGGAGCTGAAGCGGGGCTTCTTTAGCGGCTTCTCCCTGCCAAACCAGTGTGGAGCACTTAGCATTCCTGTGCACACCTGGAGCGGTAGTGTTAGCTCCAGGTGACAGCAGCTGAGTGGAGAGGTGCCTTCCCGGCCCGGGCTGCTTCTCCCTCGGTGGCGGCACGGGAGGAGCCCGTTCCCCAGGCGCTCACCCACGGTAGCCGGGAAACTGCTCCCTCCCCCTCAGAGCGGTGGATGGTAGCGAAAGCACGGTTTCCGTACACTGTTGTTTCTTGGAGGTAGAGCGCAGGCGATCAGGCTTCCATGCGAAAGCGGGGCCTCGGTGCTAGCTTCATGAAACAAGTGGGGGAGTCGGGGGCTGCCTTGTGCAGCAGCCGGCGGCTCCCTCGGCGTTAGGTTTGGGACTCCCTTGCAGTGCTCCAACGCACGCACGCAACAAAATGCCTCCACCCTCGGGAGCGGCTGTTTTAGCTGGGGCACGCGTCCTCTACCGAGGTTTCCCTTCGAGTGGGGTGGCTGTCCTTCAGCCTGCACGCACCCCCCGGGGCAACGGTACCAGCCCCAGAGGCCTGGTGTGAGGGGAGAGCTCCCTGCTCTCCGGCCTGTCTCCCCCGCACCCCCCCACCCCCCCCACCCCCCCACCCCCGGCCTTACGGAATGGAGCCCGGCCCCGGGCCCCCTCACCCACAGGACCCCCTCAACTGCTTCCTCCCACACAGAGGTCGACGGTAGCTAAAGCACGGTGTCTCTGCAGTGTTGCTGCTTGGAGTTAGAACGCTTGCGGTTAGACTTCCATGCAAAAGCGGGGCCGCAGTGCTCGCTTCCTGCAACAAGCGGGGAGTCGCGTGCTGCCTTCTGCCGGGGCCTGCGTCTCACACGGAACGCGGTTTGGGCCTCCCTTGCCGGGCGCTCACGCGTGCACCCAGCACAACGCTTCCAGCCTCCGGCCTGGCTCTTGTAGCCGAAGCGGGAATTCTCTACAGGGTGGTTCCTTTGAGTTAGGGGGGTTGGCTTGAGGCCTGCGGGCGCGCCCGGGGCCAGGGGAGTAGCCTCAGAAAGGAGAGGTGAGTGGAGAGCTGCCTTGCGCACCGGCCCCTTTCTCGCTCCATTTCACGCAGGGGACCCTGTCCCCCGTCTCTCCAACACGAGCACTGTAAAATGCCTCTGGCTTCAGGAACGGCCCTGTCAACTAGAGCGCAGTCCTTCTATAGCATTCACCCTTGCTCTTAGCAGCCTGGGAACTAGGCATCCAGGCACACAGGGTGCAGCAGGGCTCAGCTCCTAAAACAAGGCGTGAGTCGACAGCAGCCTTCCTGACAGGCCTGCTTCTCAGTCCGAGTCACGTTTAGGTTCCATTTCTCATGCTTTCACAAAAGCACCCCATAGGTGACGTCCCGGCTCAGGAAGGGCCGTCTGTGCTGAGGCCCGCGTTCTCTCCAGGTTCGTTCCTCGGCGTTGGCTGGATGGCACTTAGCACTCCACGCACACACGGGAGAGCCGATCGAGTTTCCCGAAACAAGAGTGGAGGCGACAGGGTGCCCTCTGCCCATGCTGATTTCTCCCCCGGAACCCAGCTGGGACTCCCTCCCCAGGCTTGCACTCCAGCAGAGGGGAAAATGGCCGCCACCCTGTGGCGAGGCGAAGGAGCTGAAGCGGGGCTTCTTTAGCGGCTTCTCCCTGCCAAACCAGTGTGGAGCACTTAGCATTCCTGTGCACACCTGGAGCGGTAGTGTTAGCTCCAGGTGACAGCAGCTGAGTGGAGAGG